>NW_017308244.1:1945-62094 GCF_000935625.1 Nanorana parkeri | reverse complement strand
TTGTGTACTGCTATTTCATGTAATTAGACAAGTGGATTATAATGGGAAGTATTACACTGTAATGTTCCATATTATAATCTATTTCTCTGATTAAATGATTACAGACAGGCCTCTGTTCTATCAAAATTTGAGACCACGTTACAATGTGTGACCGGTGACCGGTTCACGTAATCTCGCCCAGTTTTTTGGCGGTGGAATAGGTGAAGCATATCAACGCTTTCTCCGCTGTTCCAGGGCTGATCGACATCGCAAATCGCATGTGCAGGAGAATCTGCCCTGAAACAGCTGATCGGTCCTGGAATGTCACTTCTATCCAACTTTGTGAGTGCGGTGGAATGTGAGATTGCAGAAGTGACATTTCAGCTGTTTCAGGGCAGATCGGTTCTCCTGCACATACCAATTGTGATGCCTATCTGCCCTGGAACAGCTGGTAAAGCGCTGGAATGCTTCACCTATTGGCGGTCACACATTCCACCGCCGAAAAACTGGGCGGGATTAAAACGTGTGACCACCCATGTGAGGTACCCATCAACTGTACTGGGGCGACATGGCAGAGGTGACAGGAGAGGGGGTGGAGGAGGCCGAGCCCCAGCAGCAGCAGGTAAGAAGAGTTGGGAGGAGGTACAGGGAAAGGGATCCCGACGACCAGACCAGCCCACCTGGGACCCTGCAGAGCCCACAATAGAGAGTCTCAGGTGGGCTATACAGGATCTATGGTGTGCTCTGCAGGGTCTCAGGTAAGTCCAGCACGCTACTGCAACATTAGAGACCACTGGGGGGGGGGGCAGTGTGGTCCGCTCCTGTGCCCCCCCCCTATCTTGGGAGGGGGGCCCAAGATAAAATCTTGCACTAGGGCCCTTTGGTTATTAGGTCCGCCACTGTTGGTATGTGTCAGTTAACTTGACATTACCTGTATGACTCAGCTCTCCAATTGACAGTGGGTATGAAAACTCGGAAACAGAAACATATGTGCATTCCTAGTTTTAAGCAGGAAGGTAAATAAATATTGCTACAGCAAGGCACACTTTGTAAAGAATCTTATTGGAGCCGATTCACTAAAGTCAAACAGGCTGTTCACTTTGCGTTTACGAAGCAAAGGTAACATTTTCTGGCAAAGTGAACAGTCCATTTGTCTCTAGTATATCAACCCTATTAGGTCATATTGCATTCACAAAGGGGTAAAGACTTGTCTTACTGAGATAACACTAACAGGTCTATTCACAAAAGCGTGAAGAGTTTGGGAAAGGCAGGAGAAGTGAACAATCTAGGCCAGAATATCTGATTTGGAGAAATTATCCAATTTAGCTCACTTTCCAGGTAAGCTATTTTGTCCTAGATTGTTCACTTCTCCTTCCTTCTCCAAACTCTTCACCCTTTTGTGAATAACTCTGTAAAACAGCCATTGTCAATCTTCTGCCGCAAAATCTATCTGCCTGGCCATCTCTTCCTTGTATACTTTCTAAGCTCTTTATGGTCTTGTAAGAACTCTAAAGGGGTGTGTAAGGTCAAAAACAACCCTCAAAACAAAAATGTAATGTATTGCATCTTACTAAACCTTAATTGTAGTTGTCTGCATTAGTTTTCTTTAGATGTTTTCCTTTATTTTCACCTGGTGATCTGGCCAGTAACACACTTCCTGTCTTTGTATGGCTCACATCTTTGAAGGAGCAACAAAGCCACCAATGAACATCAGCATTGTCACCGTGTGAGGAGGGTGGAGTTTGATAAGCTAGCAGATTTAGATAGACCTGACCAATAATATTTAATTATTGAACTTCTACCAAAATAAAAAAAGACAGTTACAGCAACAGTTTTATTTTCACCTTGAGATCAAAGTTTTACATAAATGAATAAAAGCCGACCATTGCAAGCCCCTTTGTCAATGTTAAATATTTTTTTCCTCCATCTAGCTGCTGCTATTGCTGGACCGCTTGGCATGTTAAAGAATATTGAAAAATAACAGACTTACTGGATGGTTTCACCAAGTAAAAAGAAAAGAAAAAAGGCTGAAAAGAAAACAAATGCGGCCACCACATCTAAGGATTGGTAAGCTGCCACAGATGACATGTTTTTGACTTTTTCTTTCCTGTCTGCTTACCCTAGGACCAGGGGCGTCCCGAGGCTGGGTGACACCCAGAGCGGTAACCGAGTGTCACCCCGCCGAGACGTCACTGCGCATGCGCGGCAGTATTCTGATACCTGCCGGCGGCCATCTTGGTGATGGACGCCGGCAGAGAGAGGAGGGGACAGTCACCCGGCGGGATAAGGTATGTCGCCGGGTCCCCTCCTCTCTCCTGATACTGTCGGGCGTTCGGTCCATGACCGAGCGCCCGACTTTTAAGAGGGGGGTGACACCAAAATGAGTGTGAGTCATTTTGGTGTCACCCCTCCAATGGTGTCACTTGGGTGCGGGCCGCACCCCCGCATCCCCTTGTGACGCCACTGCCTAGGACCAGCTTCACTATCCTAGGGTATCTACCTGTTGTACAGTCATAAACCTTCAAAGGGCCTTTTGAAATTCAGAAAGCTTTGTCACTCATCACACTTAGTGTTACTTATCCTACTTGGCAATTGACAGCAGCTGTCTGCTGCCACCAGAGGTGTGTCGTTCATGGAAAATGCAGAACACCGATAATCATCAAGTCAAAAATATTGCAGATTTACATAGTTATATCATTCATGAGGATGAAAAAGCACAGGTCCATGTTGCTAGTGTGTGTGTGTGTGTGTGTGTGTGTGTGTGTGTGTTCAGGACCTAGTTACAGTAAAATACAATATAGCATCTATTTTCCCCATTTTTTTTTACCAGGAAAACATAAAATGCTACAAATGTATAAATATATCAGGGAGAGACCTCATCCACCAGAATGGGACCATCTGGCTTTCATCTGAAGTATCTTAGGCATAACCTGCATTAAATAATTTCTGAAGTAAAGATTTTATATTGATATTGTGGTTGTGTTACTTTTTAACAGTGGTTTAACTTCAGTTTTCTTTTTTAGAAAGAATTTGTGTTTTGAAATAAACATTGAATACTATGCAAAGGATTTCCAGGAGCACTATGGGTTTGTTGAAGAGGCTAAACAGCAAACGGAAATGTCTTTATGTAAAACCTTTGATGAAACCATGTGATCAGAGATGAATCACTGCTGTGAGCACTGCATTATACAATCTTCATTAAGCACAGCTTAGAGTGTTACAATGCTTCAAGTTAAAAGGCTACTAGAGCTCCCCCAAATGGCTGCATAGAAGACTACATAATATTAACAAGTTCAGTCTATATGCAAATAAAAATGCCAATTCTCTGCAAGAAAGGATGTAGGATACTCACTTCTCCAGTGACCATTTATACCTACCCTCCCTCTAAACATGTTCATGGCAAAAATATTGTTACGGATTAAACAAATAAAAACTAAAAATATTTTCATTTGTTTTGTCAAAGTAAACACATTTTTATGCTGTTTTAGATTCGTAGGCAACAAGCCTCCGAATGCAAAATCGCACAATAATCTGCAGAACGAGCCATGGCCATATTGGCTGCCAGCGCCTTCTGCACATGTGCACCACAATTTTGGATTGTATCTTGGTATACACCAAGATAGCGGCGCCGTTATGTGTGGGTGCTACCATCTTGGTGTATACCAAAATATACCCCATGCACCAGTGGCTGCCACTCCTTCAGCATATGACGTCACTGTCATGTGACATCATATGCTCCACCTCCAAGATGGTGGCGGGCATGTCTTTCACCACACACTATGGTTTCATCCTCCAACCCCTATAATTTACAGGAATCCCCAGTCACATCAAAGTTAAAGAGAGGTACCAGCATGCAGGGGGGAGAAATTCATCCAACTTTCCTGAAAGTGGCCAATGCCTAGGAAACTGATCGGGGCTGCGGTGCTGGAACAGATGGAGGTATGAGTCATGGGCCACTAGAGATGTGCATATACTACCTCTTATTGTGAAGGGAACAGGCCTACATGACATGCTAAGGTCTCTTTAATCCCTTCCCACTATATGCAAATGCCCTGCTGTCACATATATGTGTCACTGTTCACTGTCAGGAACATGCTCAATCATGCACCTACAGCATGGTAACCAAGATGTCACTGACTGATCCCAGTCACAGAGTGAAATTAGAAGCTGGTAGGACAAGTGCCAGATCATGTGAGCATTGTGATAGCCAAACACATAACTGAGAAACTCAGGCTTGGGTTTGTTTTGCCGTCAGTTTTAAGTGTTTACTGATTTAGGATGTACCTAACATGTTCTACAGTCCATTCATGCTTAGCCCATGAACACACGTGCAGCTGCTGGGACTTGCCATTTGCGGAATATTTATTAATTTTGACATCCACAAAACATTAATTGCAAGTAATTATTATAGATCATGTGTTTTAAAATATGGAGAATGAATAACCATCTGTAAGTGTTTGGTAAATGTCATATTTACTGTATTATAAATATGCCCATTATTTTGATGTGAGCATCAAAAATAAACCATTTTAAATGCAATAATTTAATTTGTTAATTAACTTCTCCATGCTTTGTACCATAAACATTATATTGGTGTCAATAAAACAGGGGAAAGCTGCAGAATAAAATTAGTACTTTATATCTTTAGCAACACTTTGGGGTCTATTCACGAAGCAGCCGAAGGATCTAGCCGTAGCTTTGGCTGATCCTTCGGCTAGCTTCGACCCCAGGACCCCTTCGGTTCAGTAGAACCGAAGGGCTGCTGTACGGGCTATTGACTATAGCCCATACAGCTCCCGAACTTGGCTGAGTGGCTCAGTCGAGCCGAAGGCATATGCCTCGGCTCGGTTGAGGCGCACTGAAAGCCAAAGCTGGCTGAGCGGACGGCCACTGGCCGGCCGACAGCCTGCTTCTGACAGCTGGGTGGAGCCACTTGCAGAGAGATCAGCGTCCCTAGTTACCAGCTAACCATGGACACTGATCTCCAGAGAGCCTAACTCTCCCGGGCGCTCCGGGAGTCTCCCGCTCCCGGCCGCCAATGAAAGAAACACTACACTACCAATGAAAGAAACAATACATTTTTGGCCATAGGAATGCATTGCTAAATTCCTATTGGGTATTTCAATTTGCAATAGCCAATAGCAAACTAGCATTGTACCCGCCCTCTGCGGCAGTTCTCCGTCAGGTCCCAATAGGAATCTAGCAATGCATTCCTATGGCCAATTTTTTTTGACGGCAGCAGAACCGCCGGCCAATAGAAAAATGTTGGGCGGAGCTAGCTGTTATTGCTAGCTCCGCACAATCGTTTTCTATTTTTATTTTTCTACTTTTTGAAACTATCTTTCTATTCTGCTCAGCCCCACAGAGAGACCGAGCAGAACAGCCGAGCCGAATGCCACTCAGCGGCATTCAGATATTCACTCACTGCTGTTCGGCATCTATAAGAATAGGCCGAACAGCAGCAAGTAGCCTGTCAAAGGTTCGGCTTAGCCAATCCAGATGTTGGATCGGCTGAGTCGAACTCCTTCTGCACTTCGGGTCGGCCGAACATGCTGGGCATGTTCGGCCGAACCAAATCCACGCAAAGCCACCCGATGTACGGCTGATTTCAGCTCACTTCGTTTCAGCGTTCACTTCAGCTCACTTCGCTTTAGGTCGGTCATTCACTCGGCTGCCTACGGCAGCTTAGTAAATAGACCCCTTTGTTTTAAAGTAATCACTGGTCACGCTGGAAAATGTTAAATATTTAAAACTAAAATACATTCTTTTTACGTTATAAAAGAACATAAAGATTACCAGAATGGATTGATATTTCTCCCTCTGAACATGGGAAACAGTCATAACAACATACGTGATACCCTTCCCTTAGAGCTTTTCTAAACCCTGGAAGACATTCTGCAGAACATCGACCTCTTGGGGCCTAAGATACAAAAGAAGATAAATTGTTACAAATACCATTTAGTAAACCATGAATAAGGTCAAATGAAAAAGGACAACGTCAAGGAATTAATGTTATTCAACATAGGTAAATATTGCATCATTTTTAAATTACATCTTTAGACCAAAAAATAAACCAACTAAAAAGATAATAACAATAAACTGCTAATCATAATCACAACATATTAAAAATGGTTGCAAAGAAAAAAAATATTTATCTTACAATGAGCAAATCAAAATTTGCTAAGCAAATGTGGTGAAAATTAATTTGGGAAAGAATACTTATTCACATGAAAACAAATACAGAAAACAGTATTTTTGTTCACACATGATTTGATGTTTGAAATTAGCACTGATCATCATTCCCTAGGTTAAGTGAGCATTCACTTTGCGCAGAGAGAATTAACTTCATCCATCATGAAGTAATCCTGGTTTTTTTTTCTTGCACATCATTAGATGTTATGATTTCTGATGATAGGAGAAGAGGAGATGTTTAATTTTGCATGATGACTAAGATTTTGAAGAGACCTCCTGGCAAACCTGCACCCAATTCATCCTATGCAATATATACTCCAAGATGGAGGCTCTCATAGATTAGAGCTATGACCGCACTACACTGAGGGGTCTTGAAGAGGCAGTGAAGCACACACATTTTGCAAAAGTGAAACAATTAAAACCTCTGTTTTTAACTCTACAGTTAGACAGTTAAATGTGGTTTGCTTGGTTTTTGGATGGCTGGTGAGTGTGTTGGTAAATGTTTGTTTTTGCCTTTATTCGGATACAGGCACATGGGGGAATTTATCAAAACTGTAGCAGACAGAATCTGGAGCAGTTGCTCATGGCAGCCAATCAGCATCTATCTTCAGTTTGCTCAGGTAAGATTTGAAAATGAGACAGAGAAGTTGATTGGTTGCATTGCAAATCTGCTCCAGATTTTGTCTGCTCCAATTTTGATAAATTCCCCCATCTGATGTTTTTAATGAACCAACTGAAATTTTCTTCTGACCGGCATCCTTCAAGCATGTCAGAAAATTATCGGCCGAACAGACCTAATGGTCAATAAGCCAATAAGCTTTGTTCACTTAGCTCTGTTTGGGTATTTTGGTAATTGATTCATATAAAGGATGTCCTTGAGCTGGAGAGTGTCCAGAGAAGGGCAACAAAACTAATAGAGAAGTTAGAAAGGCAAAGCTATGAGGAATGATGGCAAATAATTAACTTGTTCAATCTAAAAAAGAGAAGATTAAGAGGGGACATAATTGTAATGTTCAAATTGTTTAATGGTCATAGCAGAGTCAGCAATAGACTGTTTACTGTTAGTTTACTTATGAAGACAAGAGCCCACCACCTGAAAATGGAAGAAAAATGGCTTAATCAAACTACGAAGGGGATTTTTATACTGTAAGAGAAGTAAAATTGTGGAACTCCCTTTCCTAGGCCGTGGTTTCAGCAAAGAATGTTGACTCATTCAAGAACCTTTTAGATGCTTTCCTCAGAAATCACAATATAGGGGGTAAAGTTACTCTTAGTAACATAGACACATACATCCACACACAGGCTAAACGTGATGGACCTGTGTCTTTATTCAACATCAACAACTATATAATTATGTTCTAATGGAATGGAGGGGGAATGAGTGAGAACTGCTATTTAAAAAAAAAGAATAATAATTTATCATACATACAACTGGTTACAAGATCCAATGTCTTAGATGTAGAAATGATAAAAAAGTTAAAAAGTGATGACTAAGGTAATTTGATAGTCATTGTGTCCTCCATGCCTTCTTCATATAAAATACATTACCTCAGGTAATGAGAAAAGTCCTGTGGCAGTCCATTTTGCTACAGGTCACAATAAGTCCCCCAAAAAGGAAAGGTGAAAGGTTTTCACACATGTGATTGCTTGGAGGGGCAATTATGATCAAACTTTGCTTTAAAAAGTGTGATTTTAGATTTGTGAATACTCTATCCTGGGTCCAAATGAATCAGGAGTTAAAAATTGTGGATCTTTTTATGATAGTTGCAAAATGGTTAAATCCATCTAAATTATCATTATCAATAGCAACTAATTACTCAATATGTATAATATCCTCTAAAATATCAAGCCAGTCAAAAAGCTACAGGGGGAGAGTGAATTTCAAGCATCTCACAATTGCCTGGTGAGCAAAAAACAGAACAAATGGAAAATATAGCTCATGGCCTTCGGGAGGGAATTGGAAGGAAGGGTAAGTATTGTAAGCTTAGTAGTATTCTGAATCTCTGTTGCAAATGACTTATTATATAAAGCTAAACCCTATGTCCAAAATTAACAAAGTTGAAGACAGGCCCACCAAACATGTAGATAAGTGTCAACCGCCTGCTGACATCTCCAACAGGACTCAGAAATTGAAGGGAAAATATGATGGAGTTTTACAGGGGTCAAATACGACCTGGAGAAAACTTAAGGTTTCCTTCCTGAGTTTTACATGACATAGCTAATTTATGTGTAAACAAAAATATAATCTGCCAATCTGCAGGACCTATGGTGGACTCCAATTATCACAACCATTTTTGAGTGTATGAGAGCAGCTCAGAAGACTGGTGAGAGAGAAAGACCATATAGCAAGGAAATTACATGAGATGACGGGGATGCAGATGCAGAGAATGTCTCAAAGGGCCAGAGGTCCTTATGTAGGTCTGACACAGAGTGCATAGAATGATAATAGCTGGAGAGTTGGGAATACAACATCCAAACCTTAATAGATATGTTTTTATTGTGAGCAAAGCAGGAGGTGTAAAGTTAGGAAGGTGAGGACCACATTGTGTGCATTACCAGAACCCAAGGATATTCGTATGATTATATTATCCAATGGCTTATTGAATGATATGGATGTGAAGTAAGCACTTAGTTTGTGTGCATCAGTTATAAAAGCAAGTTTTTGGAGTACATCTGTCTGTATAAATGCACAATTTTGTTTTTGGCAATAATGGATGATTTTGTCACAGCATGATAGCAGCAGTAAGTATGAACTTAAAGGGACTATTTAAATAAACAACTGGAGGAAATATTTAACCTTGTGATGTGGGAGAAAAATTATATATAAATATATAATATCCCACTGTTTGCTTGTTTATAATTTGAAAATACCCCAAAGAAGGTGTCATTTTTTTGTCCCTACTGATCTTATGGTTTAGAGTCATCACCTCTCTGCTGGATTCCAAGACACATTTTTATATTTATACACATAATGATGCATTGCACATAAGTAATA
The DNA here is from genome assembly GCF_000935625.1 of Nanorana parkeri. NCBI lineage: Eukaryota > Metazoa > Chordata > Amphibia > Anura > Dicroglossidae > Nanorana > Nanorana parkeri. Next base: position 52,928 of record NW_017308244.1, on the reverse strand, counting down.
TGTTCTAAAAATAGTGAAATCTGTAGCAGGAGAAGTATGTAGGCTTCCACTGCTGATCCCCTTCTGAAAGTGTTAGCTACTTTTTTGTCTTTTACCTCAACACTTTCCTGATAACTAACCCCAAAAAAATATTTAAGTTGTGAAGTCAGAGGAATATCAGAACTCCTGATCTACAAATTTTGTATGCCAATTATTCTGGAAGCATTAGATCCTTGGATGAACATGCCAGCCATTGACCTGCAGATTTAATAAAGAGCACGAGTCACCAATGGCAGCCTATGTATTTTTTAATTTGATTTCTGTCACCTGGTCACGTTTCCATGATATCAGCTGTGGTGTGAGAGTAAGTTGTTGATTTTCTGGAAGAGATCCATCAAAGTGGCCCACGAGTCTCCAATGTGTGACATTTTTGTTTTCAACTTGTGTTATCCAATTTACAATTTCCAGCGGGCTGGGCAGATCTCCCTTTTCTTTAAAATATATGTCCTTGTTATGGGGATCTATGTAATGTACTGAGTGTACATAGCGGAATACCTTAGAAAATACAACCAATAAATCAAGAAAACTATAAAAGTAGTACACTTGCATATAAAACATACCTACAGATCTGACAACCATTTCATAATGCCTCCAAATTTATTATTACACAAGGTAATAGGTTTGCTTGATAGTCTGCCAAATCCAATGGAAATACTTCACTATCCCAATCCCATGCCTGGGACCCTAAAAATAACAGTTTTTTTCTGGACAAAAGCTTGTGTTCTCCTTCCTTCCAAAATGTAGTGTTCAGTGTCTGTGCAGCCAATCAGCAAGCCTGCATCGGCAACACCCCAGAACTAACAAAAATGTGCTTTCTTGGGGTTTCAAGGCTCAAGGGCACCAATCCATGAAATGTATGACTACTGGGGGGACTTGTATCCGTTTGTGAAATCATAAACGCATCAAAAGACTTCATTACGGGCCACTGATGAAGTCTGTTGACAAAATACATCATGATGGAGGTTTTAAGGTTTTTAAAACAATTGATACTGGAGGTGTGCCTCCTACAAATGACTGATAAATTCCTAAAGAAAAATAAATCTTCCCCCACAATAAACTTGGTTAATACGGCTAGGGCCAGGTTACCCCTACTGTGGTAAAGTCCCCAACCCCCTACGATCCAGATGTGGATATCGAGAGTTAATGACATTTCACTATGGAGGATCTTACTGCCTCTTTGAAAAATCAGGAAGCGAAATATAACTCGATCTGGAGCCCCTGGGTTTATTTCAAATATACAGACAAATACACACAAGTCATGTCTCGGGGTGGACCCTGATGCCCCCCCCCCCTCCCCCCTTTATTTTATTTTTTTGTTCCCCTCCTGGGTGCCTCAGTGGTTCAGGGTGTGGGGCCTGTTCTTGGATGCTTGGGCTTTCTGTATTTCTCATGCCTTTAATTATATTTTATTTTTCTCTGTTCTAGGAGACCTTCATGAAAAAGTTGCTTTATTTCCCTTTATTTAACACTGGAACTCTCCATTGGGGCCCCCTCACAGGCTCTCTCCCTTCAGAAATTGGATCCTTATTTCTTAATTAAGATGTAACAGACATCTTAATTAATTGACAATTGCTTGATTTGATTGACAATTGCAAAGATGGATTTTATATATCTCGGTCAATGAGTCTTCCTATTTTTTTAGTTTGTTGCAATTTATACATTGTGCAATAAATGTATATCATATCCCTAGACTTAAACACTATTATGCTTTTTGTGGTCCCTCCTATTTTCTTAAGAACTGATATCTATTTGGCTAGTAATACAGAAAAGCAAAATAAAAGGATTTCATGAACATAATAGGCTAAGAACAACAGAGTGGCATGTGCTAGCATCTTCCACCTTCAGAGTTGAGTAGGAGGAAGAGTATTGGAAGTACCTAAGGCGTCTATTCATGAAGCAGCTGAAGGATCTAGCCGTAGCTTCGGCCGATCCTTCGGCTAGCTTCGGCCCCAGGACCCCTTCGGTTTAGTAGAACCGAGGGGCTGCTGTACCGGCTATTCACTATAGCCCGTACAGCTCCCAAAGTCGGACGGGCAGCTTAGTCGAGCCGAAGGCATATGCTTCAGCTCGGCTGAGCCGAGGCAAAAGCCAAAGCTGGCCGAGCGGCTGGCAATTGGCCGGTCGACAGCCTGCTTCCGGCAGCTGGGCAGAGTCAGCCGTGATCTTACGGCTGGCTCCGGCCACTTGCAGAGAGATCAGCGTCACTATGGTTACCAGCTAACCAGGGACACTGATCTCCGGACAGCCTAACTCTCCCGGGCGCTCCGGGAGTCTCCCGCTTCCAGCCGACCAGGAGAGAAACACTGTTTTTTCTTTTTCTTTTTTATTCTGACACGGAGCCCTGTCAGAATAAAAACAAAATTAATTTCACCATAGGAATGCCTTGCTAGATTCTTATAGGCTATTTTAATTTGCAATAGCAAACTAGCTGCACCCACCTATGGCGAAACATGTCAATCTTGGCTGACTGCGGCTAGTGGATGGTGATGTGACCGGAGGCTACCGTGTTACATAGTCGGGGCGATACCATGTTGGGTTAACAGACAGTGTGGCCTCTTATTTGTTGTTAAAGTCTGATGAAAACGTTTGCTTGTGAGTACGTTTATCCCTTGTTTTATTTATCCTAATAAACGATTTTACACACGGAGGTGGCGCTCTGTTCCCTTTTGTTTTCTATGTTCGTGGTGGAAGCCCCAGCACCTTGGATGAGCAGCCCCTCAAGTCTGTGTGAAAAACTGTGATAAACTGTTGATAACTTTGAGTATGCAACAGCAAGTGGATCGTTTAACTGGCAGGTATTAGCGCCAAAAATTAAAGAAAACCTTTTGCTTTATGTTTTAGTGTTTAAATAAAAGGAAAGGAGCCACATGTAATGGATTGCTGCCAAGTTAAGTTTATCAGGGTTGGAAGGCCCCTTCACACAGACAATTTGCTTTGAATGGGCAGAGGGATAGTGCATATAAAGTTGAATTCAATTACCTTATGCACAAGGCTAGGTAACCTCATCTCAGTTTCACTTTCTTTAATTTGTAAAGAGAGATACATGTCATTTAAAGCTTGAGCCAATAAGTTCACTGCAAGAAACACTCTATAAGGAGTTTTATCATCAGGACAATATAAATGATAATTAATACTCTCCAAAGTGCAGTTACGAACAGGATAGTAAAATGTGAATGGAATCATAAAGTTCTTCTCTGGATTTTTTGAAAAGCAGCGGCATTGAGTTATGAGAATATCCTCCTGCATTGGGTCATCTGGGCGGCTTGAGGGGGTAATGCTATCAAAATATTCCTCCATTCTTGCTATAGAGGGATCAGGACTTGAAAACACCAAACTGCAGTTACTGATAAAAAAAAAATCGTCATCCATTGACCAAGAATCAGGAATGATAAATGTTTTATCCCTGTGATAAGGAACGTTACACAACAGAAACGTATAATAGGTTCTGCTAATTGAGCCACAAATAATAAGAACTTCAGTAGTTGATGTCTGAAGATCTAGAGGGATTTTCCTATAATTCTTAACAGATACCATGATCTTAAATTCAATACAAATTCCATGATTAGTTAACTGTTCGCTGAGTTGTCGGATCTCCCTCTCTCCATATTCATCATCAGATGTAATGATTCCAACCCAGTTCCACTTCAACCTTTTCAGTAACTTCACTATGGCCACATATTGCATCTCATTATCTGGAACTGTCCGGAAAAGGTTTGGAAACATATTTCTGTCACTTATTAAAGCATCTCTAGCTCCATAACTAATCTAGAAAGAAAGAAGAAATGGTTGTTACATTAAAGTGTATGTAAAACTTTTTTCTGGTTTTGGTTTGTGTGAGGGAAGTTTAGAACTTCTGCTCTCTGGGGTTCTGTTACAGAGATTTATCTTAGCTTCATATTCTCTTAACAACAGTTTCACCAAACAGGAAGGAGCCATGAACAATAGAAAAAAACATTCAGGGTTCTAACCATTCTATACTCTACCCAAAACAAAAGCAAAAAATGTGTGGCTGTATTGTCAGTTGCTGCACGTACATACAGAATAACCAACAAAGTCTACAACAGTTCTTCTATTTACCTCCTTTAGAAGCATTAAGTGAAGTTTCCCACTTGTATTGCCTTTAAAAAATGCCATACCTCTAAAGAAACAGAGGAATATTACCCCCCCAATGCCCACTCTACTGAAAAACACTAGAACACTAAGGGGTCTATTTACGAAGCAGCCGAAGGATCTAGCCATAGCAACGGCCGGTAGAAGTGAAGGGCTGCTGTACAGGCTATTCACTATAGCCCGTACAGCTCCTGAACATGGCCGAACGGCTCAGTCGAGCCGAATGCATATGCCTCGGCTCAGCTGAGCCACGCTGAAAGCCAAAGCTGGCCGAGCGGCTGGCCATTGGCAGGCCGACCGACAGCCTGCTTCTGACAGCTAAGCGGAGCCAGCAGTGATCTTACGGCTGGCTCCGGCCACTTGTAGAGAGATCAGCGTCCCTGGTTACCAGCTAATCAGGGACACTGATCTCCAGGCAGCCTAACTCTACCGGGCACTCCGGGAGTCTCCCGCTCCAGCCGCCAAGGAGAAAAACACTGCTTTTTCTTTTTTATTCTGACACGGAGTCGTGTCAGAAAAGAAAAAATAAAATACAATTTTTGGCCATAGGAATGCATTGCTAGATTCCTATTGGCTATTTCAATTTGCAATAACCAATAGCAAACTAGCATTGCACCCGGGTACAATAGCTAGTTTGCTATTCGCTATTGCAAATTGAAATAGCCAATAGGAATCTAGCAATGCATTCCTATGTCCAAAAATGTATTTTTTCTATTCTGACACGGCTCCGTGTCAGAATAAAGAAAAAAAACAGTGTTTCTCTCCTTGGCGGTCGGGAGCAGGAGAATCCCGGAGTGCCTGGGAGAGTTCTTTTCTTTTTTTTGGATGACAGCAGAACTGCCGGCCAATAGAAAACAGTTGGGCGGAGCTAGCTGTCACTATTCATTTTTTCTACTTTTTAAACATTTTTTCTGTTCTGCTCGGTACCACAGATGGATCGAGCAGAACAGCCGAGCCGAATGCCACTCAACGGCATTCAGATATTCATTCACTGCATCTATAAGAATAGACCGAACAGCAGCGAGTAGCCTGTCGGAGGTTCGGCTTAGCCGATCCAGATGTTGGATCGGCTGAGTCGAACTCCTTCTGCACTTCGGGTCAGCCGAACATGCTGAGCATGTTCGGCCGACCCGTAGCCACCCGATGTACTGCTAATTTCAGCCGAAATACGGCTGAAATCAGCCGTACTAGCCTGAAGTGAATAGCCGAACAGCGTTCGGCTCACTTCGCTTTAGGTCAGGCATTCACTTGCCTGTCTACGGCAGCTTAGTGAATAGACCCCTAAGTATTCCACTGCTGAATTTTCTTCCGATACTGGCAATCTCTCCCGGGTGCTTAGTGGTTCCTCCTGTGACAGATATGTCTCTCCTGTATCCTGTAATGAGTGAAGGTCAGCAGTAGGAACCAATGACCTTTGGGATGAGATTCAGGAGATTAATACTCGGAGTAGTATTTGTCTTGGAAGCAGTGGATTATTTTTCACCAGAATTGTTTTTAAAGATAATTTGAGTGACAGTGACTTTATAGAATGTATTAATGAATTTACCTGGCATTGTTGTCTAAGAGATCCAGTAATTTCTGGACACAATTTTTTTCTGAAATGTTAACAAAAGTCCTCTAAATATGTTACCAGTAATGAGATGTGAGCTTTGATAAGACAATCGAAAAACATTCCCTGCTCAATGTCTAAAAATCTTACCTGGGCGTATCCATATAGATGTAAAAGCTGAGCCATTTGGAGAGTGGTATCTGATTTGAGGTCTCCGATGAAACCAGCCACTGTACCCCGCACCATGCAGGAATAATTTGGCACTGTCTTGGAATGTCCAGACAAGATCTGCAGAACATCTTTTGTGGCTTTATTCACATTTCCACAAGAATCATACACATGATATCCCAGAGTCACATTGGGCAGAATATCTGGACTGCTGTTTATCTCATCAATAGCAAAGATAAAAGCCAGGAGATGTCTGTATTCTCTGTAGTTAACTCTAAAAAAAATAAAAATGGGTTTTGCAGGATCTAAATTCCAGATCTTATAAAACAATTGATGGCAAGATTCCCCCTATCTGAAATAATATGAATCTAGGTCTGGTTAATCACACCTATAATACAGGATTCACAAAGCATTATCGGTTCCCTAAAGAGAGAGCATAGCAGAAGCTGCCTGTCATTAGGCTCCCTCTGTCTGATTGAAACCCCAGATTAAGCTGTATAGAAGAGAGAGGGCTGAGAAGTGGAAGAGTCACTCTTCTGACTTATTCTCCTGTATTTATAAATTTTAGCCTTTGCTATTAAAAACAACAGGCTTATTTGAAAAGGTCTAAGGAGTACATGGGAGAACATGGGAAAGGAGTCAAGTGATTCAATGAATGTGTAATTTTATAAAAATCCTTGTTAAATCATTAAAGAAGAACTCCGGGGACAATAACACTTGACCCTTGCAGTGGGATTCCCCCGCTCTGCAAGGCTTAATATACACTCACCAAATCCTTGGTTCCACCTGGTTGCTAGACTAGTTCTTACAGCCTCTCTCACTTAACTCCTATGGTGGAATGTCCCTTAACATCCTCAAATGCAGTATGTTGTATTAGATGTCATGACTCTTAGGTCCTTAGACCACAGAGGGGAGGGGGAGAGAGGCTGCAGGTGCACATCTAGTAGCCAGGTTGAATTGAGAATCGGGTGAGAATATCTTTATCATTTTACACCCTAGACCAAAATGAGCACTTAACGCTTGCAATGCAGGGGTAGCCCTACTGACAAGTTGTATTCTGGCTAAAATTCTTCTTTAAGATGTTTTCTTAAGAAACACAACAGAAATAAAGATATTCAATATACTTGCACGAGTTTATTTCATGAGTTCAGTGAAACAGTCGAAAACACTGAACCTGGGAAATGTTATGTGTTTGTCTCCATCAATATATATATTGGGATAAGTGGAACATACTGTATGTGTATATGGATGTGCAGCACAATGTAACAAAACTGCATCACATTAAAGTGTAAGTTCAGCCAATTGAAGGAAATTCTGCAGCAAGGGCAATGACTCGTCTTCTCATACTCTTTTATGTCAGTATTTCTGTTCACTTCCTTTCTGGTGAGACCGCTGTAACCATGATACAAAGTGAGGGGCAAAAATTGTCTGGCCTTACCATGCTGGACTTCACACACAATAAATAATGATTGTTTTTGATTTTCTCTCTTTTGTCAAGAAATCTCAGTCTCCAGATGCTTATAGAGTTAAACATGTTATGGTTTTATGGTGACCCTTCAACATTAAAGTCGTAAGCCTAAAATGTATATTACACCATGTCTCCAAATTCAGTTTTGTTAAGAAAATATTTACCAAAAAAAATAAATTTGTTGCAAACTTTCTTTTCCTGAAAATCCTGCCAGCACTTTCAGTTTAAGGGTGACAACACTAAGCCACTGCCCCACAATTCTCAGAAGATCTGTCAGCCTGCCATATGCATTTTTTCAGTTAGCAATTGGGCTGCTTATCAGGTCTTTCAGATTGGTAGGTAACAGGCTAACTGATAGGAAAACTAAACCCAAGAACAAAAATGTTGCAGTTTACAAGTCATTAGACGGCTCCTTCAGTGGGTAGGCTCCATTAATGACATGTTTTTAGTTAATATAATTTTTAGCAAATACAGAAAATACCTGCCGATGTCACTGGACATGATGAGTCCTTGTCACTCCCTTTGTTCTATACTTTACTATATTTCTTATGTAAACTGTCAATCACCCATTTAGTGAATACAAGCAAAGGTAGACAAGTTTGTAGTCCAGCATAGATGGCAAACATGCCCCCCTCAATAGATAAAATGGGGGAGAGCATATAGCCACTCTGTGACAGGAAGTGTTTTTCACAGGATCACCAGGTAAAAAAATAGAAAAAAGCCTGAATAGAATAATGCAGGCGACATTTAAAGGATACCCCCCCCCCCCATGCTAGTGTAAGGACTTACCTTAAATGTTGCCTCTTGATCCAATCATCTTCTTCTTTCCTGTAGTTTTCAGTATTCCCTCCAGTGGTGGTGCCGGTCTCTGATCCTCTCTCTTCTGGGCACTTCCTGTCCCACGGAGTCTGTGCGGGTGCACGCTGCCTCCATTTACTTACCTTCTGTCTCTCCTCATCTCCCGGCCTTAGATCTAAACTACACATGCGCCGCAACCATGATCCTTTGCGGTTGCCTGAGATTTTTCAGATCTTCGGACAGGAGCGCATGGCAGAGACACAGGTAAGTTTAAAACATTTTCGTAACTTATTTTTATGTTTGTTCATATTTCTACTGTTTGCTAGCAGAAGCTGACAATTATAAGCATCCCTGTCAGCGTTCAATGGTTTGTCTCAAGCCTCTGTCTGCCACTTTTGCTGGACAGATTGGCCTGTTGAAGGAAATTAAAAAATAGCAATAATACTGGCCAGATCACCAGGTGAACATAAAGGGAAAAAAAGCCTAAAAAAACCTAATGCAGCCACCACATCTAAGGACTGGTAAGATAACATAAATAAAAAATTGCTTTTGGGTTTAGATATGAATTAACTCTAGTGTGTGTGCTTATTGAAATCTTGCATGTCAAGGTAAACAGATGGTCTGAGTACTGTAAATCCTCTCTAATGACACAACAAGCCTCATAGATACTCTGTTAAGATCCGTACTTTATAATTGACCTACGCTGAACACATGAAGTCGCAGAATTGGCTTCCAACATAGTGCCACCATGACACTCCGGAATGAACAGCAAATATTCCTCCTATTATGACGTCTCCTTCTTGGGAATATTTGTACTCAAATGTATAATTCTTCATTGTGAGATCACATCGGTGAACAGAGTTCTGAGTGTCACATTCGCAGGGTGTCACACACAAAGCCAACAGAAACAAGTGTTTTGTCAGATTGAAAGTAATGTGCCAATATCTCTGATAGGTTTGAATGAATTCTATCTCTTCTTCCAGACACCTCATACCTGACAGATACAGAGGGTTCTGACTCCGATAAAGGATGTGGCAGAGAATACAAGATGCTCCTATTTATTACTGATAGACTTGATATTAATGTCAGAGAAAGTTACTTTTAGAGAAGAAAAAAGGTAAAATAAAACAAATAGAATCTACTAGGACTTCATCCCAAGATAAACAGCAACTAACTTTATATAATTGCAGCACTAATATTATATGCAGATTCTAAGCTTACAAGTTTTTCTCTATCATTACATTACTAATATTATTGCTGTGCATAGCACCCACATATTCTGCAGCCCTGTAGAAAAGGAGGACATACAGAAGCAAAAACTAGATCATTTTAATGGATAAAAATATATGCTGACCTAGGACATACCATATCAAAGCTGTGTTGAAGGTCAGTTACTTTAATAAAAGGTGTGAGGGAAAAGGAGCATAAGATCTCTGTGAGAAAATTGGGTTAATAAAACAAATAATAATATGAATAATATGAATAGTAATAAATAATGTCTGTGGTATTATTCAATGCCCACTTTTTCCTGTTTGATAGGGGATTGGCAGCTAAGAATAGCACATCACAGACTGGAGGTTTAAACAGAATTTATTATTGGCAGAATTATATATGATCAGCTTGTTTATAGATAAGAACATTTTACACAACATTTGGCGTCAACAGTCCTTGACATCTAACCAAGACAAACACAGCAAATATCAAATAATAAAGCGCCTACACCATGGAGGATATATGTCTAAGAAACTAAAGCCAATGCATTCATCAAATGTAATATAAATCAAAAACTGGATACATAATAATGAGCCAAACAGACATGATATATATTACCAATCCTGGTGCTGTGAAATTGCTGGACTCTCTCTGGTTTCCCCAAGATGGACATCCTACATTTGTCCCTGGCCTAGTGTTCTTTATCCTAATTACTCTCATTCACTTACATGGGAAATCTATGCTTGGTCCAAAGTGCACAATCATAACTTTCTCAAAAAAGTGATTGGATGGTAACTAAAGTATCTCCTTGGTGTCTGGAACTCTCCTGTCTCTGGCAAGTTTAGGTAAGTAAATGTGTTAAATGTTCATGTAGTGTTATCTCAGTCCACACCGCTCTGACCTTCCAAAATGCTACCTGTAATAACATCACATTCTAATCCTTTGTACAGTCAGTTTGCCATTTTAGTTTATCAAAGCATCCTGAGTTTCTGGGAGATAATACTGTGATTATACCAGTAACTTACCATACCATCACACTGCCCGTGGAGACAAAAATAAGATCTTAATTATAGCATACTAACAAAGTCAGCAGAGTAATACTTTGATCATACTGATCGTAAGAAAGATACAGGAGATGGCCCTCAACTTACAATTCAATCCACACCCTGGCTGTTCTGGGTGTCAGAAAGTCCTTCAGGAAGGAAATGGGGCGGGCTCTATCTGACTTGTTGCAGCTTCTAATTCACATTGTGAGAAGCTCAAAGTGTGCAGTGAAATCAGAGCAAGCAATGTCAGTCCAGGAGAGGAGCCGGTAAAACTGTGCAGGCTGAGAGGAAGACTGGAGCTCAGATTATTTTAGTTTATTTTTTTACAGAACTGACTATCTTACAGCTAGTGCAAAATTTATTTTTTAGAGTTTGATTAAGCACACATACATTTTAACCGGAGAGATTTGTATATTTTACACTTCATTTCTTCTTCAGTCTTCTGTATTGCACATTACTTGAAGATAATCTGTTTTTGATATTTATTATCCATAACACAGAATTAACAACCTGAGGAAGTCATCTCAGCTCCTGAGATTTAATATATTGAAACTTAGTAGTCCTTAGATGTGGTGGCTGCATTAGTTTTGTTTTTCAGTCTTATTTCCGGTGATCCGGCCAGTAGCACACTTCCTGTCTTAGGGTGGTAGCACTCACTCTCCCACTGTATCAATGGAGGAACAGTGTAGCTATACTTTGAAAGCAGCATTGTCACCCTGTGGAGCAGGTAGTGCTATATGGACTTTACATAAGTGACTAACAATTAAAGAGGATCTCCAGTTAACGCTTAATAAAATTAATAAAAGCCGACCATTGTAACCCCCCTGTCAGTGATAGTTTCTCACAACCCTAACCCTAATTGACAGTTTTTCTGCACAACTTGGCCTGTTATCGGACGTTGAAAAATAACAGACTTACTGGCCGGATCAGCAGGAAATAAAACTATTGTACATGGAAGACTCAGAAAAATAGTTACTGCTGGTGGTTATTCAGAAAGCTGCCGAAGGCGAAAAATAGTCAAAAATATGTAAAAGAAATTACACAAATAGTGAAATAATAAAAAAATTGTAAAGAAAAGAAAAAAACAATTGGGCGGAGCTAGTGGTAACAACTAGCCCCTCCCAACTGTTTCCTATTGACCAGCATCCCTAGATCATTTGGGGACGTTGATCTGTCATTACAACTGAAGGGGGAGCCAGCTTGGGCAGGCCATTCTCCCCTCTTCGGTGGTCACTTCGGCTCATATGCCTTCGGCTCTGCTGAGCCCCTTGGCCACCTTCGGCTGCTGTATTGGCTATTGTGAATAGCCCGTACAGCAGCCCTTCAGTTCGACTGAATGGAAGGGCTCCGGTGGCCGAAGAGAGCCGAAGGATCAGCCGAACCTACAACTGGTCCTTCACCTCTTTATTGTTTATTTCAATAGTACAATACATAAACATTTTTACATCCATAAATACATAATTAAACCAGCAATACAAAAACAAAGCCAATACATTAAACAAAAAAATAAATACATTTTCTCTCATCATACCATATTATCTAAAAACACATTACCCCACAATATACCAATAGCAGATAAAAGAGACATTATAGACAAACACCATTTCTATATTCAATCCACTTATCCCACATGTTGCTATATTTATCTATGTTACCTCTATGTTTAAACATAATTCCCTCAAATCCAACTACTTTATCTAGTCTAGGGATGCATTACTGAAATCCACCTAAAGGCTATACTATGCCGAGCCACAAAGTATCATAGTATCATAGTATAGTATCATAGTATCCCACCTTCACAGATCCAAAAATACCCAAAATACATATCAATGGATTATTAAATATATGAACTCCAAAGGCTATATTTATTATGTCCACTATTTCCTGCCAATATCGTTTCAACTTCGGGCATCGACACAGCAGATGTATCAATGAACCTGGTTCAAACCCACATTTTGGGCATTTAGTGTCTTCCCTGAGTCCTATCCTATATAGGAATTCAGGGGTCCCATATGTTCTATGTACAATATAGACCTGTGTTAATGTATGTGATGCAGACGGTGAAACTAATTGGATTGAAAGTAACGCCTCCCTCCACAGGGTATCATCCAGTGGGCCCACATCCAGTTCCCAATTCACTTTGCATTTCATGGGAGATTTAATCAGGACTCCTGGCAATAACTTTTAATACATTTGTGAAATTACCCTCTCATCAAAGTTGCATTAAAAAGTTTATCTATATCCATATTTACATTATGGTAAACCTCATGTACGCCTGGATGTACCTTAAGCGCATGCCTCAGTTGTAAATATTTATAAAATTGAACATTGGGTATTAAATAACTTGCTTGTAATTGTTGGAAAGAGCACAAGACGCCTTGATCATATATTTGCGCCAATGTCCGAATCCCCATTTTCTTCCACACTCCAAATCCTTGGAGATTATTTACCTCATATAATACCCCATTATCCCATATTGGAGTATATTTTGTAAACTCAGAGATATCCAATACCCCTTTATTGATTTTCACATTTTACCAATTAGTCTCATAGTAGGTAAAGATGAAAACTCTTTTACATATAAAGTAGTCTAAAGTAGTAAAGGGGCATTAGAGGGTCACTATTCGGAAACAAACATTTAATATCATATGCTCCTATCCTCTGTCCTGGTAAGTTCGAACCCGCCAAGTGTCTTATCTGTGTGGCCAAAAACATTATCCGTGGATTTTGAAGTGCTAACCCCCCAGTTCCTATAGGGTATTGCAAAGTTTCTAGTTTTATCCATGCTTGTTTCTTCTTCCATATTAACTACCGAAATACTGTACAGTATATAGGAGAGCTGAGGCATCCAAATCATTTTAATGAGATTTAATCTACCAACCGGCGAAAGGGGGAGTATACACCATACATTGCATTGCTTCTGAAATTTCTGCAAAATTAATATTAAATTATCTTCCAAATATGCCTCAACATCTACTCTAATCCTAACACCCAAATAAGCCAGTGATTCAACTATTTGTATATGCTGAATTTGCATCGGCAATGGACAAGGAAGAGGATCAATCTGAAGTAACATGGATTTTTCCCAGTTCACACATAGCCATGAGAACCTACCAAATTCCAGAAGTAAAAACATCACTTCTAGTAAAAAATGGTTAGTATCAGCTACAAAGACCAATGCATAATCTGCATACAGTAGTATCTTATCCTCTGCTTTACCCCGCCTAAATCCCAATATCCTATCTGAATTTCTTATTAAGTTAGCTAAAGGTTCTATCGACAATGCGAATAAAAGGGGAGAGAGGGGACACCCCTGTCTAGTTCCCCTCGTCAGTTTAAAGCTGAGGATAGGGCCTTATTTACTTGAATTCTTGCTGAGGGATTGGCGTATAATAATTGAATATATGAAATATATCGGGGACCAAAACCACATGCTCTTAATATTGCCCATAGATAATCCCATTCAACACTATCAAATTCTTTAGCAATGTCCAGGGATAATAAAGCTCTATTTCCCATTGTCTCTGAAGGTACTTGCATATTCACATATGCCCTTCGCACATTGTCTGCCGTTGACTTATTTGGCATAAATTCACTCTGATCTGGGTTTATTATCTTCTGAATAACCTTGGATAGCCTATTCGCTAAAACTTTTGCCAAAATCTTAACATCGGCTCCCAACAAAGATATAGGCCTGTATGACTCCGGCAGTACCACATCCTTCCCCTACATCAAAGGCTTCTTCAAAAGTTTGTTAATAACACAGCAAAGTGGAGGCATATTTCTTATATATCTCTATTGGTCACCCATCCAAACCTGGAGCTTTCCCCTGTGGAAAACTAGCCACTGCTACCTCTAATTCTTAAATAGTAAGAGGGGTTTCCAAACTCTCTTTGTCAACCTGCGATAACGTGGTAAATGGGATATTATAGAAAAATATAAAATCTGCGCTTATGAAAAAGCTTCCAATCCAATTAGTGAACAAAGTGTATATAATAAAATAATATAAAAATAAAATAGTAGATATTTAAAGCTGCTGCAATCTAGACACTAAGTCTAATGATAATTGAATAAATAAATATGCAGCACCCGTGACCTTAAATCATGTAATAGTGATTAGTGAAAAAATAAGTGATCAAAACTAATCCATAAATGGTGGATATTACCTATATAGCATGCCAGATCTTCACTACTATAAGTTGCTCTAGTAGTATAAACCCCTTCATAGTACTGTTTAAAGATTGAAGGAATTCCGTTGGACTCTCTGCACATCTGGCCATCCATATCCTTCAGCACATTTACAAATGGAACTTGCTCTTGCGCCTTTGCCAGTTGCGCCAACAGTCTTCCCGAACTCTCTCCCTCTTCCCAGTACTTCTGATTAGCTTTCAATATGTCTCAATTGTTCTTGTGCTGCAGTCCAACCATCACAAACCGTTACATTAGGATGTAACACAAACTGTGTCTCTAGATTAATCACTTCTTTACGTGCCTCTTCCTCCTCCCTACTCCATTGCCGCCTCGTCCTACTAATCTGCTGACATAAATATACCCTCATATATTCTTTTAAAGAATCCCATACTATCCCCTGTGGAACAGAATTATTATTTGTGCTCAAAAACATTGATATCTCACTTTCTAATGTCTCCTGTGCTGACAGTATAGTTAACTATCCCAGATTTAATTTCCAAGGTAACTTAAATAAACATCTCAAGTTTCAATTATAGTGATTATTGGTGAGTGATCTGAAAGTGATCTAGGTTGTATCTCAATCGATTTAAGTAATGGCATTACATCAACCGAACATAAAACTAAGTCTATCCTAGATAATGTGTTATGTGTCTTCGTAAAACATGTGTATTGGTATTCCTCTGGGTGCATCAACCGCCATACATACCATAGCCCAATTTCTTTACAAAAATTATAAAAATAAGTATTTTTAGTAGAATCTAAGTGTTTATTTACTGGGGATTTATCTAGTGCTATGTTCATTTAATTATTAAAATCCCCCATCACAAGGACATAAATAGGTAAGTTATCGTTAATAAATAATAACAGCTTCCGGAGGACCTCATTAGAGTAGGGAGGAGGAATGTTTGCCAGCACACATTCTATGCCATAGATTGTACAATGCCTAAAGTCCTGAAGACAAATAATTGATGGCTTATGAGACATCATTGTGCAGTTTTTCTTTCACTCTGTTGATCCATTCTGTCAATGAGGTGGGAGATTTCTTCTGCCAATTGCTCGCGATGCAGCCTTTAGCAGCATTCAGTAAATGTCTGATAGCCGATTTCCTGGATACCTTTACTGGGAAAGCATTAGCATGTAGGAGAAAGAATGCAGGATCCATAGCGACAGGATGGTCAGTGAGACTTTGTACAACATCTCTAATAGTGTCCCAGAAGTTAGACAATTTGGAACAAGACCAAAAAATGTGAAGCAGCATGCATGTTTCCTTTCTACATCTCCAGCACTTGTCAGAGACATCTGGTAAAAGTTTGTGAATAGAATACTAACTGGTGTCCTATACCAACAGATCCACACTTTGTAATTGCATTCTTGAATTCTAGTACAAATGAGATTGAGATTGAAAGGGGGAAGTAAAGTTGGTTCCAGAGAGACCAGCATGGAGTAAAGCAGTAAAAGAGGATGTGTTAAAGTGCCCTCTGCAGAGCATAAAGATTCCAAGGCTGTCAATGGCTGTAGGCTGATGGCTTGGGAAACCTAGAGGGAAAGTACTGGTACTGTAAAGCCTGCCAGAAAGGTAACCTGGAATGACCCGTTGGAGACATAAGGCATGCTAGGGTTGGCCAGGATGTGCCTGCGACAAAGTGGGTTGCCCGATTCATACCCCATCATAAAGTTTTGAGAAAATGGGATCAGAATAACTCAGTGGGAAGTCTAAGTTTCCCAAGTTTGGGAGTAATGGTGACGGCTGAGGTGCTAGCTGAAATTGTTGCATGGTCTTACAACAAGTGAGTAAAATGGGACCAATAATCTGAAGAGATTTTGGAGAGGGAGGTATTGTTTGAGGACCCCAAACTAAACTAGACAAAGGCAATGCCAACTGAGATTGCTCCAAATGAACCAACCAACATATTGATGATGTTACATCGACCGAACCAGGAGAAGAATCTGGTGTTCCATTTGTGCAACAAGGCCTGAATTTGTCTAATTAAGGGGGGAAATTTTAATATGTAGGTATTGGACAGGTCTCTGGGAATAAAAATGCCTAGGTATTTAAGAGCACTCTGGGCCCACTTAAATGGGAAGTTATTCCATAAGCGGGACACCTGGGTCTGGGGCACAGCCACATTCATCGCCTCTTTTGAAAATTAATTTGGAGATTAGAAAACTTACTATAATGCTCAAATGTGTCTAGTAAGTTCAGAAGAGAGATATCCGAATTGGTCATCTGCATATGCATATCTTGTATTCTTTTTCACCCGGCCGTATCCCAGATATGTCAGGATTAAGTCAGACTGAGCAAAGAAGGGGTTCCAAGGACAGGGCAAAAAGAAGGCCTTTTTGGTATCTGTAGCCAATAGAAGACAGAGGATGGCATTAGAGTTGGCGCAGTGAACAAGGCTGAGATCTTAATGACGTTATCTCTCGCCTCCCTCACAGGTATCTTGGACAAGATGGAATAAGGAAGGCATAAGTGTCAGGAGGCAATTTGCCGTGATATTAGTAAATAACTTAAGATCAACATTGAGGAGGAATATAGGGTGGTAACTAGAGCAAATAGAGGAGTCTTTTCCCTCATTGACTGAGATATAAGAACTCATAGAGTCTGTGGAAAAGCTGGATCCATGAGAAAGAGCATTATTTGCCGCCAAAAAGTAGTTTTCTAAGCTGGGAAGCAAGTTCTTATAATAGAATAGGGTCGGGCCATCAGGGCCCGAAGCCTTACAAGTGTCCATGCTTTTAATTGCCGTTTGGAGTTCTTCTGAAGTAATGGGTGATTCCAAAGCTTCCATCAATTGTGATTGCAATTTGGGCATCTGTACTGAATTAAAATACTCTCCACATCCATATTAAAGAGAAGGATGAAGGATAGTAAATTATATAAGGGATGGTAAAAGGTATCAAAAGCATCTTCAATCTCAGAAGGTAAATTAACCAACTGATCTGTGGAGGTCTTGATATGTGGAACATATCCCTGAGCTCTTTAAACGTGAAGGGCTTTTGCCAATAAACTACCGCATTTATCTCCATGCTCATAGAAAGTTTTACAACATCTTGCCAGGGAGGCTTTCTCTTGCAAAGAGAGTAAGGATTGGAGTTGAAGTCGCAACGAAGAAAGTTTTGCCCACATCTTTAGGAGAGCCATGTAACTTGTTTAGGGTTCCAATCTATAGATATCCTAGAGGAGAGTGGAATGCCTAGCTTCTCTCTCCTTTTTCCCTGTGGTACAAAGGCTAATAGGCATCCAGTTCTCTAGTAATTTCCACATCTATCAGAGGGTCACAGAGTAGACTTTCATTGAGGCACCAGTGCCACAGCTTAGTGGTTGGAGAAGATGAGAAAGTGATATTGTAACAACTTTGCAACGCACGCTTAGGATCGCAACTGCGGAGAAGCGTACCTCACGGTTTAGTCAGTGGGCGGTCTCGTATATACTCTCTCTCAGCAACTTACAGATGTGTATGAGACCGGTAACATAATCTAACCGTGGTGAAAAACAGGTGATATGCAGGATTACTAACAGCCTGCAAACATATAACTCAACTTTAGGAAAAGGCCCTCAGTAGTAGGTTTATGGAACAGCAAGGTACTTGGGTGAGCATGATACCTCAATACGTTTGTAAGCAAAGCAACTTTGTAAGCCCTCAAGCATGCACACACAGACTTTGATGTAATACAGTTCCAGTTAAGTTAATTCAATATAAGGATGTCCCAGTCCTTGTGTACAACTAAGTAACAGTATATTAGTTAGCCCACGGGTACTTGCGGTTGTGGAGGTCTCAGCTAGGAAGTCTCCCAGTAGGGGGTAGTAGTGGAGTACAGCCTCTGAGTCTCTGTCCCTATGCACTTGAGGATCCGGGTTGCTGTTTTGTCAAGCGGTTCCCCTGTTCAGCCACAGAAACTCCATACGAAGTGGGAGTAGTATGGGAGAAACCTGGGTCCCTTTGTGCGGTCAGCTGTTGCAAAGATTGAATCTTCAGCGTTCACTGTCACAAACAGTAGGACGCAGAAGATTCGTTTGGTCGCGGCTGCACCAGGGGAAGGAGCTACGTTCCATCGTGCGCGTGCGCCGGAGGGAGCCAGTAAGGTCAGTAGTGCACGTGCGGATCATGGCCCCGGAGCAATACGTGGTAAGTTTCTTACAGATATTAGCGCATGATTCAACCAAGTTATAGAGCCAATGTCAGTCGGAAGGGGAAGATCCCTATGTTTCATGAGAAAAAAATTGTTTCTCAAGTATGATAATTATTAGTATTATTATATAGGATTTATATAGCACCAACAGTTTGTACAGCACTTTACAATATAAGGAAGACTTTATTATCACAATACAATTCAAGACAAGATGGTAAGGAGGGCCCTGCCCCTGAGGGCTTGGAATCTAATAGTAGGTGAGGTGAAAAGAGGAATAAACCTTAAATCTTACATATCAGGGTGAGCTAAGTACCAGACATCATCATCAAGCTGGTATGAGTGAAGTGCTCATGATATGGATTTATGCTGAAGTCTAAGTAGAACTGAGTGGCCTTTAGAGGAGTTCACCCTCAGACAAGAAATTGAAATCCCCCCCAATATCAACAAAGAGTCTAAGTTACAAAGAGTGGATTGAAAGAAATTGGACTGGTTCATGTTAGGAACGTACACAGAGGCAAAGGTAAAGGTGCCTACTAGTCCCTAGATAAAGAGACAACTTTCCACTTTGTCACATACAGAGTCCGGGAACATCCACAGAACTGTGCGAGCTATCAAGCTGGACACTTTTTGTTTTGATTCAGTTTCCCAATTGGTACTATGGTATCCGACAGGAAAGTATCTATCTTGCAAAGAGGGAGACCTATCCAAACGAAAGTGTGTCTCTTGAATAAACGCTGCCAGGGCCTTCTGTCGGCATTATGTCGACTGTCCCTAGTCGACGTACTGCCGACTAGGGAAAGGGAAGTGGGAAAAAAAAGAAAATCAAATTAAAATGGGGAGGACCTTAAATGCCAATATATCAGTAGCCCTAAGGAAGAGGCACTGGTCTTGAGGGGACAATCCTAGTGGGGGGAAGAGGTTGAGCAAAGATACACAGAGTTCAGCAACATGCTCCGGGCACACCACTTAAACATACAGGTCTATTCACTAAAGGGTGAAGAGTTTGGAGAAGGCAGGAGAAGTGAACAATCTAGGACAAAATAGCCAATTTGGAAACATTCTCCAATTCAGCTCACTTTCCAGTTCAGCTATTTTGTCCTAGATTGTTCACTTCTCCGGCCTTCTCCAAAATCTTCACCCTTTTGTGAATAGACCCCATAGTCTCTAATGGCAATCATAGCCTTTCAGAAAGTAGCAACCATCCTGTGAGGACAAGAGAAGTAACCAGGTAACTCGGTAGGCAAGGAGGTAACAGTAAAAGATTCACAGGATAACAAGTTAAATGTATAAGAAGACCGGTTATCAAATTCTAGGGAGACCAACAAGGCAACCCAAAAGTACAAAACTACATGAGCTCCTATAAGTAAAATTCAACAGTTCAAAGCCAGAAATGCCATCCGACGTGGGGAGGATATTAATGAGTTTCAGGCGGAAACACATGTGCCTGTCCTAGTGTTATCAAAGAATACTATGAACCATAGCAGGGTGAGTATGAATTATAGATATTGGTACTCATCAACTACATATACACTGGAGGGGAAATCTGAGAAGAAAAGAATCACGTGAGGGGTGTAGACAGAGGCACATAATATGGTGAGAATAAAAATCAGTAGATAGTACAGGCCAGGTCTGCCGGGAAGCGTTGCATTGGAAGCCCATTAGATAAATTGTATCAAACACAGGGTATTAGAGGGAAATGACCGGAAATCATATAGGTCTTGCAACATGCATAAACCCCCACTGTGGTCAGAGATATCACAATCAGTCCTACAATTAGAATAAACAAGCCAGTGCCATCCGGACATTGTGGAGCGGGAACATTAAGTAAAATAGAAGAATATCACTCCCATCAGGCTGGGAGTGAAAGGGATTTGGTTCCGATAGGAGGAAAAAACATAGGGGTCTATTCACTACGCTGCCGTAGGCAGCCGAGTAAATGACCAACCTGAAGTGAACACTGTTCGACTATTCACTTCAGGCTGGTACGGCTGATTTCAGCCGTATATCAGCCGAAAGCAGACGTACATCGGCTTGCTTTGCATGGCTTCGGGTCGGCCGAATATGCTCAGTATGTTTGGCCGACCCGAAGTGCACTGACCCGACCAGAAGGAGTTCGACTCAGCCGATCCAACATCTGGATCGGCTGAGCCGAACCTCCGGCAGGCTACTAACTGCTGTTCGGCCTATTCTTATAGATGCCGAACAGCAGTGAGTGAATAGCCGAATGCCGCTGAGCGGCATTCGGCTCAGCTGTTCTGCTCGGTCCCTCAGAGGGACCGAGCAATACAGAAAAAAAGTTTTAAAAAAATAAATAGAAAACGATTGGGCGGAGCTAGCAGTGACAGCTAGCTCCGCCCAATAGTTTTCTATTGTCCGGCGGCTCTGCTGCTGTCAAAAAAAAACTCTCCCGGGTGCTCTGGGAGCCTCCAGCTCCCGGCCGCCCAGGAGAGAAACACTGCTTTTTCTTTTTTTTTTCTTTATTCTGACATGGAGCCGTGTCAGAATAGAAAAAAAAAGAGCCAGCTGCGGCTTTCAGCGTGGCTCAGACGAGCCGAGGCATATGCGTTCAGCTTGACTGAGCTGCTCGGCCACGTTCGGGAGCTGTAGGGCTATAGTGAATAGCCCGTACAGCAACCCTTTGGTTCTACTGAAGCTAGCTAGCCGAAGGATCGGCCGAAGCTACGGCTAGATCCTTTGGCAGCTTCGTGAATAGACCCCATAGGGTAACAAAAAAGGGAGAAGTTCATATACTAGAGTTCAAAATGATAGGTGGCTGTAGAGAGATGCCCAAGCCTGTCCAGGGCACTGCAAGAAGATCAGGAGGCAGGAGAGAAGAACACAACAGGTTGGACTTGATGGACTTATGTCTTTATTCAACCTCAAATACTATGTAACTATGTAACACAAAAACCGAGCTGACACCGACATCTCCAGGGCTCATACTAACAATTGTAAGCTGGGAGGACCATTTAGCTGCATGCAGCCGGTGTGAGTGTACGAGACCATGGATAACATACTGTACAGTTAGATGCGAGAAGGACCCCAGGGAAAGCACTCAGGGCTGGATCAGATACCGAGGGAGGCCATAGATTAGTTCATGAGTAGTCAAGAAATCATAATCAACATACAATTGGCTTCAGTTCTTTTGTAAGGATTGGATGGCTGAGGTTCTTCTGATTTGCACCTGATTGCGTGGTCTTTGATGCGCCCTGTTAGCTGGTCAGCATGGAGGTCACCTTTTTTGTAGGAACACATTGACTATCCCCATCCCTTTCTCCTGGGGGATGCTGGAGTACAGAGCCTCCACATCGATGGCCACCAACAATGCATGTGATGGAACACTTAACTCCAAAGTTTTCAAGAAATCAATAGGGTCCTCTGTGCACGATAATAGTCCTACCACATGCTGTTTTAAATAGAGGTCGACAAAGCAGCTTGTGGGTTCAGTTAGAGAGCCCATACCAGAGGTAATTGGTCTCCCTGGTGGCCTAGTCAAATGCTTATGATAAATCATAAAATGTAGGTAATTTGGGCCATTGTACTTTGAGGAACTCTTAAGCGGTCCATACCTATAATTCCATCCTGGAATGTTTGATGTATCAAAGTGAAAAAATCCATTTGAAAGGTTTCCACCGTTTTTTTAGAGTTAGTTTTTATTAGAAGTGCACCAAAATCAAAATTTTAAATTGAAACCGAAAATAAAGTCGAGGCCAAAACTCAAAATAATTCCTTTTCAAAACTATTTACATTTTTAAAAATATTTTTTTTTCTAAACTTTTTTTAAAATATTTTATATTTGAAGCAAACTCGACCCCACACAGCATCGTAGTAGTGGAGGAATGCACATAACTCCTATTGGCCACACACACCAGGGGAGTGTGGAAACCGGCCTTGTCATAGATTGCCATGGTTACAGTGGGACGGGGGCTGTCAGCATCGGGCAGCAGGCGGAGGCACCGCTCGGGGAAGAGCTGGAGCATGATACAGTGTTAAGAAGAAACATGTATATAAAAAAATTTATATAAAACAATAAGTAATCGGCTGGAGAGTCGAACAAACTGTTACTAATAGGCACATCCATATGGGTATATCATAGAAAACCTATAATGGCAAGGCTATATAGAGCATAAGTAACTCAGGTGGCAAAATTAAAATAAATACTGCCGACATGGGCCACATCAACAATGTGCCAGATACCATAAGCAGCAACTGGTTATAAGATGTCATAAACGTCAGTATATGAAATTACATGCAGATATAAACAATACCGTTGTAAAAAAATAAGAAAAGGCCTCCAGGTTCCATAAACGCATAGTTCACATTCAAGGGTGGCTATATAACCACTTTACATCAGAAGCAATGAGGTATTTTCTAAAATCTTTAAAGAACATGTATTAGTGAGAAGTAGAAGAATGTCTCGTTATGAGATTTTGGATCCTCATCATTCCAGGATCTCTTTGGATCAGTACAGAAGCTGGGGGTAAGATGAGTTTTAGACATGTGTGAATTGTTTCCTTCTGAATTGAAATTTGGACAAATTTTCGGAAATTAAGATATTCGGATGCATCTGGATTCCAAATGAAAAAAATATAAATTCTGAACGTATCCAATTTTTGATAAAGAAAATTGTGGATGCATCTGATAGGAACCCCAACAAATACAAAAGAAAAAATGCATGGGGTTCCACCTAAAATCCCTTACCAGACCCTTGATCCAAACAGTAGCCTGGCAGAGCAGGAAAGGGGGGCACATGCTCCTGCACCATACCAGACCAGGTGCTCGCAACATGGGTAGGGATCTCTGCCAGGGGACCTCCTGGAAAAGCACCTTGTCCCCATTTTTATGAGGACACAGACCTCTTTGCCACAACCCTGGCCCAGTGGTTACAGGGGGTCTGTGGGCAGGAGGGCTTATCTGCATACGGGTGCCCCCTTTCATAAACGGGGCACCCCGATGCTGTCAATCATGCATGAGTAAGGGGTAAGTGTTACCCCTACTCATTCACCAAAAATAAATGTAAATAGTAAATAAACCAAATTTACCAAAGAGACAGTCAAATATAAACAAACACACAACACGTGAAAAAAGGTATTTATTATAAAAAAAGTCTATCAATATAATCCACTGGTCAATCACATCATACAGCGATGTAGATCCACATCAATCACGATGAACAACAGCCAACAACACACCTAAAAAAATTAAAAACCTGACGCCCCCTGACCCGTCCAATTCCAACGAACACCGCTGCATAATGACAGCTCTGGCTTGAATGTCAACAAAGGGGTGGAGCGAGTTTAAATGTCACTGTATTTGTTCCACCCATTTGTTGGCATTTAGGACCAGACCTGTCATAATAGTAACAACTCTGTTCCTGAATAGTGATGGGCCAAACACCCCCATGTTCGGTTCGTATTCGAACACCGGAACGGCCAAAAATTTTGAATACGAACTTGAACCTAAGTTAAAGTCGAAACTGAATGTCCCCTCTAGGAGGGCTTATATGCACGTTATTGGCCATGAAAAGTGTATGGGGATCCGGGTACTGCCCTGGGGGACAGGAATCAATGGAAAAAAAAACTTTTTAAAGGAGCAGTGATTTTAACATCACTTAAAGGGTAAGAATAAAAATGAAAAAATCCTTAAAATATTGTGCCTGGGGGTCCCCTTAACCTGCCTGTGAAGTGGTGGATCTGTACGATGTATCTGACATTTCTAAAAAGAAAAATTAAATTTTTCTTAACTCTTAAAGTTTGCAGTTCCCGCTCCCAAACAATACCAGATCCTTTAGGTCTGGTAGGAATGTTAGGAGGGACCAATTTTTTTTAAAAAAAAAAGCTGCGTAGGGTTCCCCCTAAAAGTCATACCAGACCCTCAAGGTCTGGTAGGAATATTTAGGAGGGACCCCATGTAGAAAAGAACAATTGTGTGGGGTCCCCCCTCAAAGTCATACCAGGCCCTTAAGGTCTGGTAGGAATTTAAGGAGGAACCCTACCCCAAAAAATGGGGGGGAAACGTGGGGTCCCCCTACAATTCAATACCAGCCCCTTGATCGGAGCATAGGCCTGGCAGGGTCGGAAAGGGCGGGTGAGTGCCCCCCCTCCATCCCACACGAGGCCACGTGCCCTCGGCACTGGGAGGATGCTTTTCCAGGGTTGCCCCTGGAAAAGCACCTTGTTCCCATGCCGATGAGGACAAGGGCATCATCCCCACAACCCTGACCTGGTGGTTGTGGGGGACTGCGGGCAAGGGGGCACATTTGCATCGGGGTACCCCTTTAATTAAGGGGGCGCCCATATGCCGCCCCCCTCCCTTGTGAACGAGTAAGATGTACTTGTACCCTTACCTGTTCACTAGAGGGTTAAATTAAATAATTATATAAAAGTCCAGACTTTTACTGTCAATAGTTCTTTATTGAAGTCAAGTTAAGCATACATAACAAAATGCATATAACATAACCAACTTAAAGGTGTGGAAAACCTTTCCTACTAATGTCTTTATTCAACCTCAAATACTATGTAACTATGTAACTATGTAAAACGTTAGCCAGTCAGATTTAACATTCAGCATACAGTATGCTTTGCAATGGAGAATATCTCAATATCATTTCCATTTATAGGGAGGTTAGAAGGAAGGGAAGGATGACAAAAACAATTGGAAGGCGAGGAGGGGAGGAAGGAGGGAAGGCAATGTATGGACCAGTTATGCATCAGGAAATAAGAGAGATCAGACAATGCAGTATGGATGTATAATCCATTTTCTCCAAGCTGAGTGGAATATAGGATATGAGTTATTTTTTATAGCAAACATTTTTTCATAGGAATATTGGGTGTTGACTAATGAAATCAGGTCAATGATGTTAGGAGGAGTTGTTTGTAACCATCTACGGGTAATCAACAATGTAGGTGCATAGAGAATATGCACAACAATAGTGCTAGTTGCAGTTGGGAAACTATCAATTGTATTACAGAAGTTAGGAACCATCACACAAACTGGGACACCACCCCTATATATACAATATATATCAAAAAAAGGGGAAAGAGAAAGAAAGGGGCTTTGTGGTGACCACTGAAAAATACCGGGGAATTGTTTTAAAAATAAGGTCAATTGATTCGTAGATATAATAAAATTTAATTTAATACACTCAATTCATAATGTCAATACATATAAATATATTAAAATTAATCCAGATAAAAATCATAAATAGATGTATACAACATAAATAACCTCCTTGGAGTCCACACGGAAACCATGATTATCAATTCATATAATTGGTCATTGCTCTCATATCTTATTTAAATGATTAATTGTACATAATTATTCTATATATCAATATTTCAGCCATGATTCTGTGCTTGCTCCAGTCTTCAACGCGTTTCGCCGAGCCTTCATCAGGAAGATTTGGAGAGGTTAACCATCTTGATGACTCTTTTGCCGGTGATTGAATATCCATCTGCAGGGAGTCATCCTACCCAAACAGGAGACAGGAACGGGAACATTGGGGGAGACAGTCGGAAACGCAAGGAAGCCAAGTATCTGTCCTAATCGCACCTTATATTCGTACCTTATATTTGTAAGACTTCTCAGACTGTCTCCCCCGACTTTTGATAAAATCCTTTATTTGGAAAACGAAGTTTTTTACTTAAAAAAAAATGGATCCACCGACGTAATCCATGGTCAATCACGACGCCCAGCATTGTCCATGATGAGGACAAAATAAAAAATAAAACAATACAAAATAAATAGAAATAATCATTAAAAAAAACAGCGGCCACCTTCCCGTCCTCTCCCCGCTGACCCCCGCCGCATAATGAAATTTTTAAGTGATGTAAATCACTTCCTGCTCATTCATAACTGGGGACACATAGTACTGTGTGTCCCCAGTTATTTACAAACATTGGAGTGATCAGATGATCTCTCCAGTGTGTGTCCTTCACACAGAGGATCGGTAATATCATTGATATTTACCGATCCTTCGCTCAGCTACGCACACAGCTGCTGTCATCCTGAAACTGACTGATCATCGTGAGCGAGCGGCTCGCTCCTCCGTTCCCCCGCCAGCCATTTATATTCTGATCCCCGCTGCCTCAGCCCATACAATTGGGGGAGAGCAGCGGGGATCCATAGAGACACAGATCCCTACCTGGAGCTGCTCAGGGCAGGAAAGAGAGGCTGAAGATGCCGGTGGCCGGCGGGGGAGGTTGGGGACCACCCGGAATTTTTATTAATAGCTTTTATCAGGGGCTATATTGTGCAATATAGTGTAATTCTGCAATGTCTTTCACTTCAAAGGGCTTTGTTGATTTGTAGAGAACCTGTCCTGTTAAACCGCTGTATGGTATTGGCCACTGTGCTACAGCTCAGTTTCAGGGTCTTGGCAATCTTTTTATAGCCTAGGCCATCTTTATGTAGAGCAACAATTCTCTTTTTCAGATCCTCAGAGAGTTATTTGCCATGAGGTGCCATGTTGAACTTCCAGTGACCAGCATGAGAGAGTGAGAGCGATAACACCAAATGTAACACACCTGCTCCCCATTCACACCTGAGATCTTGTAACACTAATGAGTCACATGACACTGGGGAGGGAAAATGGCTAAATGGGCCCAATTTTGACATTTTCACTAAGGGGTGTACTCACTTTTGTTTTATATATATATATGTATATATATATATATATATATATACGCTATATTACCAAAAGTAATGGGACACCTGCCTTTAAACGTACATGAACATTAGTGGCATCCCAGTCTAGGTGCTATAACAGCTTCAACTCTTCTGGGAGGGCCGTCCACAAGATTTAGGAGTGTGTCTAGTGTGTCTATGGGAGTGTTTGACCATTCTTCCAGAAGCACATTTGTGAGGTCAGGTACTGATGTTGGATGATAAGGCTGGGCTCGCAGTCTCCGTTCTAATTCATCCCAAAAGTGTTCTGTCAGGTTGAGGTCAGGACTCTGTGTAGGCCAGTCAAGTTCCTCCACCTCAAGCTTGCTCATTTATGTCTTTATGGACCTTGTTTTGTGCACTGGTGCTGTCACGTACCGTGGTGCGGGCCCGAAGTGATAAGCAGGAAATCCTAGTAGCCCAGCAGGATCCAGCGAGTGGTCAGAGACAAGCCAGGGTCAGAAGCCAGAGAGGGGAAGTATAGCCAAGTCAGAATCCAGAGAATGGTCAAGGACAAGCCAGGGTCAGAAGCCAGAGAAGTAACTAAGAGCAAGAGCAGGATCCAGAGAATGGTCAGGTACAATCCAGGGTCAAATACAATACAGAACACAGCAGTGAACAGAGTAAACCTGAAAGCACACAGGCTGATGAGCACTCAGCAATGACTGGGAGTGCTGAGTCTCTTCTCCTCTTCGCCATTCACCAAAATGGGTCCAGAAGTGTCTGGGATGCGATCAGGGAATTTATCCTAGACAGTAGGTTTCAACAAGGAAACATGAAAAACCGCGTGGATTCTGTAGGCTTCTGGTAAGGTTAGTCGCTAGGCAGCCGGATTGATCTTGCGTTCCACCGGGAACGGCCCAATGAATCTGGGACCCAGTTTCTTGGAGGGGCAAGCTAATTTGAGATTACGGGTAGATAGCCACACCAGGTCTCCGATTTGCAATTCCAGGTCACCCCTGCGAGTCTGGTTGGAAGCCTTCTTTGGCGTCTTCCTGAGCCTTGGCAATCGTTTGCTGCAGGAGAACAGAATTAGTGTGAAGAAACTCCACAGTTCCTTGAGCGGCTGGTACTGTGGAACCTGGTACCCATGTGGGCAGGAAGACGGGATGATAACCATAGTTTGAGAAGAATGGAGACTGTTGGGTGATCCACCAAAATGAGCGCTGTACTAGGTCTGCTGTTTTACGGCCAGCGAAGTGTCCTGCCAAGGGAGTATCGTGACATTGCCCGAGGACATCAGATCGGACTGATTCAGGAACGAAGACCCTTCCGTCCCGGAGGTACAGGTCATCTAGTTGGCACAAGTTCCAGGCGCCTGAAGGTGGAGTGTCCCGAGATGCCTGTCGGATGCGAGAGATCAGGTCGGCCTGCAGGAGTAGAAATTGGTTGGTCTGGAGAGTTGGTCTGCGTAGGGGCATCCGGCATCGAGTACATGCGGGACAGGGCATCAGGTTTCCCGTTGCGTGATCCAGGGCGGTAGGTTATGTGGAAGTGAAACCGGGAGAAGAAGAGTGCCCATCGGGCCTACCGAGGTCTTAAACGTCTGGCAGATCTTAGATATTCTAGGTTCTTATGATCAGTGTAGATCAGGACTGGATGAGTTGCTTCTTCTAGGAGGTATCGCCATTCCTCTAGGGCCAACTTAATGGCCAGGAGTTCTTGGTCGCCGACATCATAGTTCGTCTCTGCGGTGCTCAGTCTTCTTGAAAAGAATGCCACGGGGTGCAGAAATGTTTTCGGGCCCTGGCGTTGAGATAACACAGCCCCTACCGCCTCCTCGGAAGCATCTACTTCCAACACATATGGCAGTACGGGATCTGGGTGTTTCAGGATGGGGGCAGATGTGAAGTGGAGCTTCAGCTGGTTGAAGGCGGTTTGAGCATCTGCAGGCCACTGGAAGTGGGTCACCTTCTTGGTAAGTTGCGTGATGGGAGTGAAATCCCGAATGAATCGTCTATAAAAATTGGCGAAGCCCACAAAACGCTGCACACCCTTCTTGTCAGTAGGAGAAGGCCATTACAGGATAGAGGACACCTTCTGTGGGTCCATGGAAATGCCGGTAGCTGAGATGACCAGTCCGAGGAATTGGATGGATGACTGCTCAAACTCACATTTTCCGGCTTTAGCGTGTAGACCATGCAGCCGAAGTTGGCCAAGTACCTGCTTCACAAGCGTCCGGTGCAGCGTTAGAGAGGCCGAGAAGATGAGGATATCATCAAGATAAACGATGGCAAAGAGGTCGATGAATTCTCGGAAGACATCGTTCACCAGGTGCTGGAAGGTAGCTGGGGCATTACATAGGCCAAAGGGCATTACCAGGTATTCGTAATGCCCAAACCGGGTACGAAAGGCTGTCTTCCACTCATCTCCCTCCCGGATACGGACAAGATTATATGGGCCTCGCAGATCCAACTTGGTAAAGATGGTTGCGGAATGGAGGCGCTGAAACAGTTCCAGAATCAAGGGAAGAGGGTAGCGATTTTTAATAGTGATGAGATTAAGCTCACGGTAGTCCACGCAGGGCCGAAGAGTGTGGTCCTTCTTTTCCACAAAGAAAATACCGGCCCCAGCCGGTGAAGTGGATGGCCGGATAAAGCCCTTGCTCAAGTTGTCCTCAATATACCCTTTGAGTGTTGCCAGTTCTGGTTCAGATAGTGGGTAGATGCGCCCAAAAGGAATGGCAGCTCCAGGTAATAAATCGATGGGGCAATCATAGGCCCGATGCGGAGGTAAGGTATCCGCATTCCGTTTGTCAAAAACGTCAAGGAATTCGTGGAAAACAGAGGGGATCCCTTGTCTTAATTCAAGGTCCCGGTTGGTTTGACAGAGGGCCAGGTTTGGAGAAATAACAGGTCGTGAGCAGTTCTGCAGGCAATAGGGAGATCGGAAGGAAAATGTTCCAGTACTCCAATCAATTACTGGGTTATGGACCTGGAGCCATGGCATTCCCAGTATGACAGGGGACAAGGGTGAGGATATAATATCCAAACGGAGTAGCTCATGGTGCTCTGGCGTGACTTGAGTGGAGATTGGAATGGTCTCCTGGGTAACCCGTCCGGTTTTGAGGGCAGTACCATCTGCCAGAAAGATGAGGAGTTCCTGATGTTTGGGCTGTAGAGGAATGTTATGAAGAAGTGCGATTTGGCGGTTCATAAAGCAACTGCAGGCACCGGAATCAAGGATGGCCGCGATCTGGAGGACTTTCTCTGGTAGCTGTAAAGAGATAGGAACAACGAGATGAGAAGGAAGGTGGCTGGTACTGACCTCAGAGACCAAGTGCGTCTGTTGCAACTTACGGTTCTTGATGGGGCAGTTACGTACGTAATGCCCGGTACACCCACAATAGAGGCAAAGATCCAAATGACGGCGTTGTTCCCTCTCCCCCGGAGTCAATGGTGCCCTTATTAAACCGAGCTGCATAGGTTTAGCCGGTTCCAGAGCTGAAGTGGAAGGACCGGGTCGGAACACCGAGTTTCTGACTGGCACGAAATTCGGGCCTCGGGGCAACATCCAGGTTGGTCGGGAGTAGCCAGAGCGTTCTAGCCTTCGTTCCCTTAGACGTCGGTCAATCTGAGTGGCCAGGTGTATGAGCTCATCGAGGGAATCCGGAATTCCCACACGGGCCAGTTCATCCTTAAGGGAGTCTGACAATCCCAACCTGAATTGACAACGGAGGGCCGCATCGTTCCACTCTGTGTCGGAGCTCCATCTCTTGAACTCCGCCACATAGTCTTCAACGGCCCGGCGGCCCTGGCGCAAGGAGGACACAGTGGTCTCATAGTGAGGACAGAGTGAGGATCATCATAGAGCAGATCATCATGGCGTCAAAAAACCCCGCTGAAAATTCCAGAAGCCGATCGTTCCGTCCCAAGAGACGATGGGCCCAGGCCTGGGGTTCATTAGCCAATAGGGAGATTATAAATCCCACCTTGGTCTGCTCGGATACAAAGGTGTGTGGCTGCAGCATGAAGTATAATTGGCAAGCATGCCGAAACGCACGGAACTTGCTGCGGTCACCCGTGAATTTCTCGGGTGCTGGTACCCGGGGTTCAGGTGTAGGTCCGACAGCCGCTTCCACAGGTGGTGCAGGGTCCACCTGAGGCGGCGGAGGAGGCGGAGCTGAGACCACCGAGGTGGTCTGTGTCAGGGCTTCCAATCTTCCCTCTAGTTGGAAATATCCCTCCTGGAGGCCCTTCACCGCCTGACCGAGGGAGGATAACTCTTGGCAAATCTCCTCCATGGAGGTCTCCTTTCGGGCCCACGGTATGGCTGAGTGCTTCTGTCACGTACCGTGGTGCGTGCCCGAAGTGATAAGGAGGAAATCCTAGTTCTCTTCACTGGTGGGCGTGCCCCGCCGGGCCGCCTCATCACTGGTGGGCGTGCCCCGCCGGGCCGCCTTGTCACTGGGCGTTCATCCCTGCATCAGACGAGCCAGCCAGGACTGGACCTCGGCCCGAGTCCCGACAGGTGCGCAGTCATGTTTGAACAGGAAGGGGCCATCCCCAAACTGTTCCCACAAAGTTGGGAGCATGAAATTGTCCAACATGTCTTGGTATGCTGATGCCTTAAGAGTTCCCCTCACTGGAACTATGGAGCCAAGCGCAACCCCTGAAGAACACCCCCCCCCCATAATCCCACCTCCGCCAAACTTTACAGTTGGCACAATGCAGTCAGGCGAGTACCGTTCTCCTGGTAACTGCCAAACCCAGACATGTCCATCGGATTGCCAGACAGAGAAGCGTGATTCATCACTCCAGAGAACACGTCTCCACTTCTCTAGAGTCCAGTGTACTAACCCATCTATCCCCAATTCAAATCTAAAACAAAAAGTGTTTTCTTTTATACACTTTTTTGCTTAGACTGTTTTTTCTTTGCTGTTATCTTGTTGCTTTAAATCATCTGAAATTTAAATTGACCTGCTTTGTGGCTGTGGATATTATAAAGCAAAGAGGCAGCACTCATTAATAACAAGGGGTTCAGAAGAGTCAATTTTGATATCATAATGAAAACAACGAGAAAGTAGGAGAGAAGGGTTGTGATAGGGCAATGGGCATATGGTAACACTGGTCAAGCATAGTGTAATAATTTCTTGAAACCCAATTTTACCTTGTTTTGTTTTATATTATATTATTACTATTATTATTATTATTAATATTATTTGTTCTGCCTCCCCAGTCTAAGCATTGAAAGTGTGATCTCTGTAACTTACAATGGTGGTGAGATGACAGTAACTCACAATCTCAGATGTGTTTGTAGACAGGACTCCATCCATATGACACCTTGAAGATCATAGAGTTGTTTAATCAAAAGCTGTGCAGATATTTACAACTGTGAACATAGGATGGATAAAAAGGTCATGTTGTGCTCCACTTACAAAAAGACATGTGGCTAAGATGCTGACTAGAAGATAATGAAGAAAGGTGGAGCCATCTATACTGTATATGCAAACTGATTTATGGGGAGGAGTGGAGACTAGACATGTGCGATTTGTTTCATTACAATTCGGAATTCGGACAAATTTACATAATTTGGAGATACAGATATATCCAAATATCCGAATAACAATAGTAAAGAATTTAAACAAATCCAACTTAAATTATAACGAAAATTTGTGGTCATTCATTTAATTCGGGTGTTGAGATTCTTTTTTTGAACAAGGTTGGAACAAGTTGTACCCTCTGAATCTTCGCAACATATAATGAAAGATTTTGATAATAAATTTGGATTTGTTCCTTAATTCGAACGACTACCGACTGTTCGAAATTACGAATCGATACAGCATAACAACTGACTCATTTTGCGGAAATAACTAACCATTCCAAAAACAAATCATTGTAACGTAATGAATATGAGGAAACCAAATTATTTTCTTGACAAATAGAAACAAAACAAACCATTTTTTTTTGCCGTTGCACATGCCTATTGAAGACAAATACCAGAGGCAGGTAAAGAAAATAATATTTAAAGGCATATCACAATGCATGTGTCACATGACATTATTATTGTCAATGATTCATTTTTAGTTTGTTATATTGTACAAAATGTTGCTTATTTATGTTTCAGATAATAATAATAATAATAATAATAATAATAGTAATAATTCCAACACTGAAACATCATACTGTAAGAGATGGAAGAATTGCAGTAATAGAACTCTGGCAGATAAAATAGCTTTGCACATTTTTAAAGCTCTTTGTGTGTTATTGTTAAAAAAAGTTTATTTTTTATATATCTTTGAACCAGATTCTCAATGATGCATTTTATAGAATGCTCAACGAGCAAAACAGCTGAAAGTAGATGCAGAATGAAGAATCATATTTAGTACAATGAGAAATGTATCACACTTAAGTGTATAAAAAGAGAGAGGATAGGAGAGACGATGACATTGTCACTAACTTACTGTGGGGATGTCACTGATCAATGTTCAGTATCATATCACAGAATTCTCTGCACAGTCCTTGATATTCCAAATGACAGAGATTTTTTTATTTTCTATGTATATGAAGATCAAAACCCTGTTTTCAGTTAATAACTGTAGAGGCCAGCTCTTCTGGATTGTCCTGTGGATGACATTTTTTATTAAAAAGACTCAGAGTTCAGCAGTTAATTTCCAGTTCGGGGATAGAAAAGAAGAGATTGCATATTATCAAGGAGGTGACCTTATCATTGGAGGACAGTTCACAATATCTACAATCATTGTAAATAATACAAATTTAGATGACACTGCCCAGATAATGACCTGTTCAGAGTAAGTAGCAATTTACAGTAATATTTAAATGTTTTCTTTTTTCTTATGTTTTGCTTTGTTAAATGCAATTGCTGAAATGTTCAGGAACTCTGTCACAACCAATTAGAAAATAAAGGGATCCTGTGAATATGTGGTTATATGTAGGTGTGGTCAGTAGGGTGTCCCTGGATTTCATTTAAAAATCTGGTAACCTTACTTTAAGGGTTTATAAGATCTAGCAATGTGAAATTGATTATTAGACATGTAAAGGCTCAAAAAGTTGTCATGTTTCATATTATTTCATTTTTTTTAGGGGGGGGGGGTATTTCGGATCCAAAATTCAATTTGATTCATTACTCGGAAATTGGATCAATTTGAAATTTGGGTTCGGATCAATCTGCATTTTTAATTTTCAGTTGAGATTTATTTGGATGGGGTTCTTTAATATAAAAAAAAATATTTTATGGGGTGGTTTGGTCATTTTAGTTCTAACCTGGACATCTTAGTCCATGGTAGTCGTCTTAGTCTGTACTGGTCATCTTAGCCCATGGTAGTCCCCTTAGTCTGTACTGGTCATCTTGGTCTGTACTGGTCATCTTAGGCCCCGTTCACATATAGCGACATACCTTTTGCAGCGGATCCGCACGGCCGGGATAGCGCGACTTTCGGGGCGACGTTCCAGCGACGGTAGCGCGACCTTCCCCGTCGGGCTCCATAGAAAAAAGCAAAATCCGCCGAAAAAAGGGTCCGGTAGAAGCGACTTGCGACCGCGACGAGCGACGAGCGATGCGCGCCATGGAGTTAAGACAGCTCCATTGAATAACATTGGCCGGCGACTTCTCGCGATATCGCGCGGCAAAAATGCACGATATCGCGGCGGAAATCGCGCGACAATTCGCTATATGTGAACGGGGCCTTAGTCTGTACTGGTCATCTTGGTCTGTACTGGTCATCTTGGTCTGTACTGGTCATCTTGGTCTGTACTGGTCATCTTAGTCTGTACTGGTCATCTTAGTCTGTACTGGTAATTTTTGTCTGTACTGGTCATTATACATATATCCCTAAAAAAATTGTTTTGTTTCAGTTCGATTTTTTCTTTATTCCTTGTGTGGGGTGTTAAACGTTATCAGTTCAGAATCAGTGGAGATCAACATAACCTAAAATAACATCACAAAAGCCAAGCACCCAGGACAGGGGGCAAAACCTGTTGCCGGGTCAATGCACAGGCAACTCTTACATCCAGAGAGGGTGTTGGGAGAGATTTGTCCAGGGAGGTAGGTAAGGCAGCTTGGAAAAGCTTCAATGGACCCCAAAATATATAAGCAACCGACAAACTGTTTTCTTGTTTTTTAGATTTTCTTTTCCTAGCTTCATGCTTATTATAAATAGACCTTACATTATTATTAGTCAGTATTACTATTAGAAATCTTTATTACTCTTGTTATCATCTATTTAGAGATACTACATATAAAGTCTTTTGATCTTAGTTTTGTACGACCTAACACCTAATATTTATCACCCAACCGACTATCATAATTAGGTACATGTCCCTGAACCTCAGATGTAACATGTAAACAGGGCCAGTGCTGCCAGTAGGCAAGCTAGGTAGCCGCCTAGGGCACACTGCCACCTAGGGTGCAGCCAGGACCAGTTTAACCGCTTCTGGATGAGACACTTCTATATACGGGTGGGCATTTTAAAATGTCAATTCATACTCCCGCTTGTGCGCACTACCTTCCCACCTTCATAGTTTTAAACAGCCGGCAATGGCTGTTTACATAAAGGCATGCGGGCGGCTGTAGAGCCACCTAATCACTTGTATGTTGTGCCATTCCATGCATTCCCCCTCCGCCACCAGTGCAGGCCAAGGACTGTCATGGCAGCTCTGTGAACAGTATATTACATCACTTTCTCATTCAGCTGTCATTCTCCAGCTTCTTTGGCTGAGAGAAGCTGGTGAAGCAAATCTCTGATATTAAGGGTATTAAAGACCCCTGATGTCTCCATAAAGACAGCCTGTCACTGTAAATTTGATATCACATAGGGGGCTTCTTATTTCCCTATGTGATAGCAATAAAGTTAAGTGTAAAAAAAGAGTCAGTAGAGGTGGGTGTTATGGAGTGCCATGGGGGTCCTGAAGCATTGGGGTTTTTTATGGGGGTCTTGGGGCAGTGGGGTCCTTGAGTATAAGGGGATTGTTATAGGGACCTGAGGTATGAGGGGGAGTGTTATGGGGGTCCAGAGGTTTGAGGAGAGAGGTATGGGAGTCCTGAGGTATGAGGGGTGTGTTATGGAAATTCTGAGGGATAAAGGGTGTGTTATGGGGGTCATTAGGCATATGGAATGTTCTATAGGGGTACTTAAGTATGAGGGGAGTGTTTTGAGTGTCCTTAGGTATATTGGGGTCCTACATTATAAAGGGAGTGTTATGGACGTCCTTTTATATAGGGGGATGTTAGAGTGTTTTATTGGATTCCTGAGGTATAGGTTGTGTTATGGCAGTCCTGAGGTAATGGGGGTGATATGTGACGGTCCTGAAGCATTGGCTCAGCAGAGGTTATTTTAGCCAGAGGGCGGGTGAGCGCCTGTTTTGCGGTGTGTTACTGTCAGCAGGGTTGTTGGGGTGTGTGATGGGGGTAAGGGGAATTTGTTTTTGGGGGAGGGTGTTTGGGGAGTGTGATGTGGGAATGTTGCAGGCATTGGTAAATGGGTCTCTGTTAGGGTAAGCGGGTGATAGCCGCAGGGGTTACATTGTGGTCAGTGGGTGACTACAGTGGGGGAGCAAGCAGACACCTAATTATCTTCTTTCCATCCAACTGGCCAACAGTGCTAAGGGGAGGCACATGACACTCTTAATTCAGCCCTGGGAGCAGCCTCGTCCAGTGGCTTCCTGGACAAGCTTTCAAAAGATAACCTCTGAAGAAGAGATGTTAACTATCAAAAACTTGTCTTTTAAATATTTTAAAATATTTAAATATTTTTAAACATTATATTAGTCCAATAAGAAAGGTATCATTGCATACTGCTATATATGTTTTTTGGGGGGGTTTTTTGAGAGAGAGAGAGAGGTCTTATATGAGAGACATTAGCCACAAATATTGCACATTAGCTGAATAGTATGTAAGCAGATTGGTTAAGCCGAAATCTGTGAGGGAGAGACAAGGCGGGTTTTATTTAGAAATACCGTATTTTTCCGTCTATAAGACGCCCCCATGTATAAGACGCCCCCCAACTTTTCTTACCCAAAATTCAGAAATCAATATTTTAAATGATATTATGCATCACACTTACCTCTGAGCCAATCACTTTATTCAGCCTCTGTTGCATCACTGGTTTCTTCATCACTTTTAGCTTCAAACATATCAGTTTCTTCAACTTCTGATGCATCACTGCTGTCTGCTGAGTCACTGTCTATATATAGATGATCATCCTCAGTTCCGTCCATGGCATTGCTGATTCCACATTTCTTGAAGGACTTTACAATCACCTCTTGTTTGACATCATACCATGAGTTTAGAGAGTTTACAGGTTGTTTTTCACTTTCTGACATTTTTATGGTCACAGAATGCTCTGACATTACCGCTCTGGGCACTGCCTACACAATCTCCCCAGCAACAGCTGACGTCAGGTTCAAAAGATTTATGACTGGAGGAGAACTGTTATCTTGTCCCTGTATCCATGAGGTTAGTATGCAGTGGTATCAGCACTTTCAAAACCGCGGCCCCCGTGTATAAGACGCACTTCTATTTTTAGATAAAGATTTTTATGAAAAAGTAGCGTCTTATACACGGAAAAATACGGTAAACATTTTAGTACATTATCTGAGAGACAATAGCCACAGACTTTGCGCAGTGGCTGGACAGTATGTAAGTAGCTTGTTTAGGCTGCAAAAAAAGGGAAAAATACAGCAGATTGTATCTTAAAAGTAAACATTTGAGTGTATTTTGTTTGCACATGATTGGATGATGAAAGTCAGCAGAGCTTCACCGCATTCCCTATGTTCACCATGCTAAGAGAAAGTTACCTTGCAAAGTGAACAGCCTATTTGCCTTTAGTAAACTTTCTGATTTTCTAACCTGTAATACTGGTGTAGTCTTCTCTTTTTATTTGTATATATTTGTATATTGTGCTGCCCATGAGCACCTTTCCTTTTTTGCTAGTTTCAAACAGATCAGAGCAGCTGCCACTTTTTTTCTTGTGCAGACACAAATATTATTCTTCAGCTGCCTTGCAAAGGTAATGTCTGGGAATTTGATGTGTTGGTGTAACTGTGAAGTATATTGCCACCTTTGCAGCCAAAATGGGGTCATACCTACATTTTATTTGTTACCTAATTATATAGCATTGAAGAATTGATTTTGTGGTGTGCACTCATCTATTACTGAACATGAATAATACTCTGAATTTAAATCCAGTCATTAACCCCTTAAAGCATAAGATCATATTTGGTGGACCTATGTTACATGGCCTACAATTGCCCTCCTCCCCCAGCATTTTTGACATCTCAAACACTTAGCTGTCTCTAATCCACAGAGATCTTCCTCAATTTCTTGAAAACCTTCATTGCTGAGTTTTGCTTTTTTTTTTTACCAAGCCATGACCCAGTTTCTGTTCATTTCAGGGTTTGCTCATTTCAGTGGTCAAGTGACAGATAGGCATTTTGTCAGGGTTTTGGAGTGGGCCATTGCAGGCCACTAAGTGTAAGTCAATTTTTAAATGTATGCTTATTTACCATATATATATTTGCATTTACAGTGTTGAAGAACACACACCTATACATGTTTTGGATTTTCTTTCTGCTATTCGCAATGTTAATCAAAATCCAGAAATTTTGCCCAATAGTACACTGGGATTTCATGTTCTAGATTCATGTTTACATGCTTGTATGGCTGTAAGGAATGTTCTAAGCATTTTATCTGGACCACAAAAGACAGTCCCTAATTATTCATGTTCTGGAAAAGGTCAACTGGTGGGTTTTATTGGAGATCAGTATCCAGTGACTACAATTCCAATGGCACAAATACTCAGAATCTATGGATATACACAGGTAGGTTCTGTGACTTTTATCTTTGCCATCAAGACTATCCTGTGAAAAATTATAATAAAGTGCATCCAAAATTAAAACAAGCATTTTATCCAATGCCACTGAAATGATTGTGATTAATAACTGTTGTACGTTGTTGCATGGATTCTCTTATCTTTATATTTGTATTAAGTTTTAAAGGATACCACTTGTAAGATACCCATTCGCACAACCTTCACTGTGAGGCACTGTTCGGAACCGCAATGCCTTAGCAATAAAACCATCCTGGCCACTTTTTCTCCCTACTGCACACATGCAATGCGACCCCCTTCATTTGTTTTATTACATTATGTTGTACAGCTGCAATGAGTACAGCTCATCCATATGAACGAATGTCGCTGAAGTACATGTGAACAGTAGAAAGAGGATCTGGTTTGGTTTTCGTCCTTGCAAAGACTTTTCAGCATTGGACAGGACTGCTAAGCTAATATTGCTGAAATGGTAAGAAAGACTAAATGTATGTGATCTTTTTTTGTTGTCATGAGCAGAAGAATAGAATGGAAACACCAAAATGTCTGAAACTTTTCATCTTTTTAACAGCCACCTCTCCACCTTGGAAGTTTTGTAGTGAGGCAGTCTTGACTCAGACTCAATAAAAACCTATTCTCTCCTAAAAGTTGGTAGGATTTGGGCACACCTGAGACGTTTTTAACTTGAAATTCCCAGGAAAGTTGTGGTTTGGCTAACTGGCAGAAAATAGACTATTGAGGCATATGCAGAAGACTTGGATGCATATAGGGGATACATTAAATGTAAAATGTGCTGTCTACTTTGTAAAACTAGAGCCTCTCAAAACCAAATGTAGATATTAATGATAGCCTAACTCACATACAGCAAAAGGAAAAAAACCAAGAAAGAGTAATAGGCACCACCACAGTTTCACCCAATTTACTGAAATAAGATCAACACGTCTTCATTTGGTCAGCATTTGGTCACCACACTCCCCTCAGTAAACACCAAATAACATTGCTAATGCTAGGAAATGTCCTTCACACTGTGTATCATAATAACTACAGTAATAACTTAAGATTTTATTAATATAATGCTTAATCCTTCTTTCACTTTACCATGTGGGTTGGGTTATGATTATTAAGCCAGTGAAGTATAACAGCTCCTTCACTGGCTTTGGTATCATAACAACAAGAAGTTTAAACATCTATAGTAGCCCCGTGTATACGCTAGCATAAATGAGGCTACTATAGATTTTAGATTACAAGGTCTTGAGAGAGAGTAGTATTCTCCTGACAATCAGTCTGGGCCAGGAGATTTGTTGTTTGGAAAAAACTCAATAC
Organism: Nanorana parkeri; assembly: GCF_000935625.1. Lineage (NCBI taxonomy): Eukaryota > Metazoa > Chordata > Amphibia > Anura > Dicroglossidae > Nanorana > Nanorana parkeri. The sequence continues at coordinate 12,444 of NW_017308244.1, read as the reverse complement.
TTGTGGATTTCCAATATTGGAAATGGAGCATTCAGCTCATGCAGTTGAGTAAGTAGTTGGAGCAAATCGATGCTACACAAAAATCTACCAATATCCTCTGTAGATGGTTGCAGGACCTGTGAATTGTTTTTAAGGTTATACAAACAGCTGTAATATGAGCTAAATTCATCTGCAATATCAAGCTGATTAACAATCTTCCTCTTATTGGAGAGATGAATAAGATAAGTAACAGGTCTGCCAAAAGGTCCCACCCGTCACCATTTCCTGAGCAGTAGTCTTGTTATCCCGGTATCAGGTGAGGTGACAGGTAAAAATCTTGCAGCCAAGAAAACATAGGGACCCAGTAAAAGATGGTGAAGACAGCTCAAAAGGCCAACAGTACTTTAGGCAAGCAGTATATACAGGAAATAGGAAGAGACTCCTAGTAAGGTACAAGGCAAAGTATGTAACCAGAAAGCTGAATGCCAGGGGAAACAGCAGAGCAATGTCAGAATCCAGAACAGGTCAGCAACACAACCAAAGGCAGAATTACCAAGTGATAATCCATTGGTGATATTGCCTTGATAAACCCAGGTCGCAGGAAGTGGATCTTATACAGAGACAAACACGGGAACAGGAAGCAGTTATTTATAGAGGGTTGATTAGGTAACTGCCTACATCTGACATGCACGTGGAGAAAGAGACCCATACAGTACAGGTGATAGCAAAAAGAAAGTCTTCAACAGAAACAGTGCCCTCCAGTGGCTCTAGAGGAAAAGCCAAATGACCCAGGCATAGGTGTGACAAAGTGACATTTTTATTTTACTCCTTTGGTCTTTTACTTTGCAGATAAATGTTTCATAAATACAGGGCCATTATGAGGCATGCTCATTGGTGTACAGTTGTTTCTCCAGAAGTGTACCAGTGCAGTGGAGTAGTCATTAGAGATATGAATAGAAAGCGGAGCATGGTTTGACCATGAAATAGTATGAATGATGGACACGATAACTCTCTGGAGAAGCCACTGATCCACCAAGAATGAATCATTTCTCAAACATAATTTGTCTACAGAAGTATAGTCTATTTCATTAGCATGATGTTAGTGTCAAACATTGTTGGGGTCCTCCCTATTAAGGAGAGATTTAAGTAAAGGGGAATTCCATTTGTTAGAGGTAGAGGTATCTATATATTAGGCAAAATATTAAAGTCTCCACAGAAAATGAAAGAACTTTGTCTGACAGCTGACAACGTTTTGAACAGTTGTTTTTGGGAATCTCAGATGATTCTTGTTAGGAGCATAAAAGTTAACCCGAATGTATGGCATGGCATTAAACAGTCCAAGCATTGCTCACAGTGGTTTGTGAGCAAAATGGCTGGAACTATCTGTCATTAAAACATTGGCGTTTAAACAATTAAAGTTTAACCTATAAGTAATATATTTAACTTTCTGTAAATAATATAAACATTGTAAGTGGGAAAATGTATACCAGTATGGCTGAAAGGTTTGTTCAGTGCACACTGTGCCACATGTATACACAAATGGAGCCACAGCTCCAGGGTGAATACCACTGTGACAGATGTGAGCTACAAAGAATATAACAACATACAGTATGTAAGAAGGAAATAAAGGTTGCAAAGATTCAAAACAAATGTCAGGTTGCATAACACTGCAATATGAACCCCAAACAATTCTTCAAAATATATTAATAGTAAAAAGATCAGGTTTGATCTTGTAGGCCCCTTACAAGATAACTCAGAGTTGGTAACCGGGGACAAAGAGAAGGCAAATCTATTAAATACTTTCTTCAGCTCTGTGCACACCAAGGAACAGGATGCAACACAAGTACATAATAGGGATGGCAGTGCCATAGTCTCTACTGAACCACAATGGCTGACTATTGATATGGCCCAGAACCAATTAGACAAAATTAAGGTGAACAAAGCAGCTGGACTGGATGGCTTACACCTATGTGTCCTCAAAGAATTGAGCTGTATAATTTCAAAGCCATTGTATCAAATGTTTAAAGACTCTCTAATGACTGGCTTGGTACCAATGGATTGGCAAAAGGCCAATGTGGTGCCTATATTTTAAAGGGGATCAAATTATTTTCCAAGTAATGAAAGACCTTTAAGCTTAACTTCAATAGTTGGGAAGATACTTGAAAGTTTGATCAAGGATCACATGCAATTGTACGGATTCACAAAAGACAGAAGTTGTCAATCAAACCTACTTTCCTTTTATGAGGAAGTGTGTAATAACTTGGACAAAGGAATTGCTGTGGATATAGTATACTTGGACATTACAAAAGCGTTTGACACAGTTCCCCACATGCAGCTAATGTATAAGTTAAGGTCAGTAGTTATTGCATATTCAATCTAAAATTGGATAGAAAACAGGCTTAAAGAAGGTATTCAGAGAGTGGGGATCAATGATTCATACTCTGAATGGTCTGAGGTTGTTAGTGGTGTCCCCCAAGGTTCAGTGTTGGGCCCCCTACTGAAAAAATGACAGATGACACCAAGTTATTTAGTGGAATACAGTCCTTACAGGATGTCTCCAACTTACAATCAGATCTGAATGTTCTGTGTGATTGGCATCTATTTGGCAAATGAGGTTTAGTGTTGATAAATGTAAAGTTCTGCACTTGGGCACTAAAAACATACATGCTTCATGCACTCTAGGAAGAGTATGTTTGGGGGAGTCAATGATGGAGAAAGATCTGGGTGTTCTGGTAGAGCATAGACTGAATAATAGCATGCAATGTCAAGCTGCAGCTTCTAAAGCAAGCAAAATACTTTATTGTATTATACGGGGTCTAGACTCCAGAGAGAGAGACATAATCCTGCCCCTGTACAAAGTATTAGTAAGACCTCATCTGGAATATACAGTTCAGTTTTGGGCACCAGTTCACAAAAAAAGAATGCTATGGAACTAGAGAAAGTGCAGAGAAGGGCAACTAAACTGAAAAGAGACACGTGGGAGCTCAGCTATGAGGAAAGATTATCTGAACTAAGTTTGTTCTCTTGAGAAGAGGTGATTAAGGGGGGACATGATCACCATAAGTGCATATAGTAAATGGTCCATATAGTGAACTTGGCACTACATTTTTCACTTTAAGGTCACTGTAAAGGACTAGGGAGCACACTATGCATCGGGAGGAAAAGAGGTTTAACATTTGCATACGGAAAGGCTTCTTCACAGTTAGAGTTGTAAAAATGTGGAATAGACTCCCCCAGGAGATAGCTCAGTTAACTGTTAAAGAAACAAAAACACAATATTACTAGTTATTAAAATCTTATAAGTAAAATAAACACCAGATATTGTTGATCCAGAGATTATCGAATTGCTTTATGGGATCAGAATTTATTTTTTTCTCCTGTTTGAGCAAATTGAACTATGCTTTAGAGGGGTTTGTTTTTCTTTTCTTTGTTTTCTTTTTTGTTTCTCTGAACACAGATTAGACACCACGGTCTAAAACCAGCAGGAGCCGCACACCAGCCTCAACACACAAACCACACCAGGAGTGCACTACCCACATTTGACTCTATCTTTTTGTAACTTTCTAGAGTGTTTTTTTTATTTCCTCTGGATCAACTGTGGAGAAACTGTAGGCATATGGGCAGAGTGTTCTGTTTTAGGTTTTTCTTTGTTGTCATCTTTTCTCTTTAGGTTGAACTCAATGGACTTGTAACTATGTAAAAAAACGTGATAGCAACCAGCAGCATCATTAATAACATCTTTAAGGGTAAAAGCTACAGTGTTTTTAATAGCAATCATCACACATCTCTGCCGCTTAGTTGGCATACTACAAAGAAATAATTTTGGTAGGTCTTGGATCATGTTGGAGTAGTATTTGAAGTGTGTCCTTGAACACATGGTATATTCCCCCTAGAGTTATGGGCTTCTTTCTAAATCATAGACAACTTGGCAAGGTGTCTGAGACCACTAGTGTTAATGGAAATGATCTCTAGATTTATAGGAACGCTTAATATATGATATAGTAGATTGATAACTATGGAGTCCAGGTGAAAAAAGGATGAGAAGAGGTTGGTGAATGTGGGTAGTATGGTATCACAGGTCCATAGAGAGTCACACATGAAGCAGTGGAAAAAGCTCAGACTTTAGATTTGAACTAGAAGAAATAAGACATAAGAAGAGAGAACAGTACATATAAACAACAATAGAAAACTGGAAAAAAAGGGGTGATGCAGACAGGTTCTGTATGCAGTGGTATGATGCCCAACATTATCTGGGTTAGAGAAATGGCCGTAGGTTTTCTATTTCAGCCTCGGATCTCACAATGAGGTATCCACAGAACAATAAATGAGGTAGCCTCAGTCAACTTTCATGTCTTGGTTTCACATTCATTCGTGACCACCTGCCACTCCAAATACATTTTTGTGGGGGCAGGGAGTGGGGGTCTTGGGAGGAACATCTTCTGTGCTACTGTTTCTGAGATGAAGAGGATAAATAACTCCCTCCAATGAAAAGATAGTGTGTGTTGAACCTTTACTATTGAGAACGATTTTTGTAGGGTAACCAATCTGTTATGTCTCCTGAGAGCTCTAGTAATGCGTAAATGCTGTTTGTTGAGGCCAAGAGTGTGTTGTGAAAGATCTGGATAAAATTGCAGTTTGGAAAATTGCTCAGACAGCTGATCGGCATTCCTTTCACTTTGGGTAACAATTTTTCATTGATATGAAAAAATGGATGGATAGTTGCACATGCCATGGAAGGTTGTCTAGAAGAAATGCTCTGTTGCCTATAGCTTGAACCTCTGATTTACTGATGCACTAGAGACATCAAGCCAGTGTGGCTTGAGCTACATAGTGATATTAGCATATCCTTTAGTGTTGAGTCTAGGACAAGCTGGTTTAAGGTTGGAAAGCCAATAATAAAATCATTTAACGTTCTGGTCTCATCTATTGAGAAGTTGGGCAGTCTTACGCACTGTAAGTTTGATTGATCCTCTGCTATACAAGGCATAGATTTTGTGGGGCTCTTGGAGGGAGTCACTTTTGGTGGAGAAGGTGAGTCTCTAGGTGCAGATGATTTGTTTTGGTGGATATCCTAAACTCCCTGAGCAGGGGCGGACTTACCATATGGGCATTCGGGCACTGCCCTAAGGCCTGCTGCCAGGTGGGCATAGTTTTCACTGTTGACTGGGGCCCAGAGAAGGCTGAGCTTCGTCCCCTGCACCGAACTCTCCCTGGCTGGCTGAGTGAAAGAGCGATGCCCCTTGATGGAGTCATCCAGCAGCAGCAGCGGTGTCGAGGGTATCACAGGCAGCGAGAAATCCCCCCCGAAAATGCTGCTCCCTACCTCCTCCACCGTTCTGGTACAGTGGTACTACTTGAACAGTACAAGTGGCTGTGTGGGAATGTAGAGCCTGTGCCTGTCAGAGGTCAGGTCTGTTCAGCCTGGCAGAGCCGCTAACGAACACTGCAGGCACCACCAGGCAGCACATGTGTGGGAGAGGACCTTCTCCTGCACTCTGTCCTGTCCTCAGGTTACCAAGAAGAGGAACGTGGGTGAAGGCTGGAATGGAGGGAGGGGGGGGGGGGGGGGTTGCTGTAGCTGGTGGTATTCAGCATTGCTGATTTTGCAATATGATGTACTGCTGGGATATGTAGTCCTGTATAGCTGGTGGTATTATGTATTGCTGAATAATGATTATACAGCAATGCATAATACCCCCAGCTATACAGGACTACATTTCCCAGCAGTACAATACATAATATAGTAGGGATTCCTCAGTGCCGATACTGGCATTTTCACAAGTACTCGTACTCGTGAAAATGCCCCGATACTAAGCGCAGATACTGGAACTTTAACTTTTTAAGCTGAAGCAGCTGCCTGAGGTCTCGCTCTTGCTGGGGACCTTGGCAGCCTTCCTGTTAACCACGCGGCACCTGTTTACAGTTCCAGCCACACATCTCCTCCTACTTCTTGGGGATTCCCGCAACCTACCTCAAGACCACACACAGTCCTGTTGAGACCCTGCACAGCCCATCTGAGACCCCACACCGCCCTTTGCTGAGACCCCGCATAGCCCTGCTGAGACCCCAGACAGCCCTTCTGATACCCCGCACAACCCATCTGAGACCCCACATAACCCTCCTGTGATCCTCCACAGCCCACCTGAAACTCTCCACAGCCCTCCTGAGATCCTTTGCTGAAGACATCAGGCCAGCACCCTGAGCAACACAGAGTATGTAGCTTCATGTTATTCTGCATTGCTATATAATGTATCGTTGGGATTTGTAGTACTCTAAAGCTGATGGTATTCTGCACTACTGTACAGTGTAAGCCCCCTTCACATTAGAATCCTCCCTTTCACATTAAAAGGTCCCTCCGTTTACATCAGAGTACCCCTCCTTTCACATGATACCCCCCTTTATATCAGAGCCCCCTTTCATATTGGAATCCCTCATTGTACATTACAGTTTCCCCTTCACATCAGATTCCTACAATCAGAAAATGATTACGCACCCCTGAGGAAGCCAGAAGGCACCCTAGTTGAAAAAGGCTGACTTAGAGGATATATATAAGCTTCTAAAGAAGCGCTAGCCATCCCTGGCCTCAACATGTTCATAGTCACCCTCAAGGAAATAGTATTTAGCCTGAAAAGTCATAGAAAGTTAGACTTCCCAATCTGCATGCTTGTTCCAGATCTGTGAAGTGCTGAAGCCTTCATATCTAGCAGGCGGAGAAATAATAACATTTTCAAAATCTCAGTAATGGCAGCCTATGTACAGGTTTCCTTTAATTAACCCACAGCAAAATAGCCAAACCAGAGCATTCTGCCATTTAGCTAGTTTTTCCAAATCACCTATTGGTCTAGATTTTGAAATTCCCAATTCCCCTGCAATTAATTTTTTTAGTGAGTATACCTGCTATTGTGGCTGGGTCTTGTATTAAGATGGAGCATAAGGGGGCCCTATAATCTGGTATCGCCCGGAGGCCCCATGTGTTGTCAGTCTGCCCCTGCTGCTGAGAACCAGAGGAGACTGGAGGGTACTACTTGCCTCTATCTTGGGTATGCTTCAGAGCAAATGATGGGAAAAAATCTGTTAATTTCTGTGATAAAGGATTTTCCTTTCTCTTGTGGGTCATGTTGATACCCTTTTCTGGGGTTTGGAGGTAGATGTAGGATAAGGTTGAGTCATTTAGAGGCACTGAAGTGAGATATGAGCTGTACAAGTGAGTGGAGCTCTGAGACTATGCGTCTATGTAACTTGCGCAACAGCCATACCACCCAATTGCATATTTGATCTGGTCCCTTCTTCTAAATATATCTGTTACATTAAACAAATGCTTCCAATTTCAATAGAATTTTACTAGTATGCCAATCCAAATCTATCCCTCACTTCATGGAAGCATAAGAGCCTGTGTTAAGATATAACATTTCTGGACAATAACTCTACTCCCAACCAGTTTGAAATGAAATTACCACAACCCCAAGAACAGACCAAAAGACAAGATAAGGAGATATATTACAAATACAGATTAATCAAGCTCTAACTAAAAAAAAAATACATAACTATTTACACTTTTCAATGGAGATTTCACATAAACCTTTCCCTGTGTAATTGTCGGGTACCTGTTCGCGGGAGAGGTTGTGTCCCTCTGCGGGGACACAGACGGAGAGGGTATCCAGCAGCACGTCCCGGCCGTGCAGGCGCAGACGGCAGAAGGCCCGGCGGGTTGCGTCCCCCGTGCGGCATGACGTCATTGCGTCGGTGCGGCGCGGTGACGTAATCGCGCCGGCGCATGCGCAGTAGCTTATTCTCGGCCTATATAAGGCGCTGCAGGACGCTCATTCAGTGCTGGGTGATCTTCAGCCAGCACTGGATGTTCTTGCTGTGCTTGTTCCTGTTCCCTGGCCATTTGCCCTGCCTTGCTCCTGTTCCTTTCCCATTGTGGTTCCTGTTCCCATTGCTTACTTGTTACCGACCCGGCTTGTCCCTGGACCTCTCTCTGGCTTTATCCTTGTACTCTGCTGCTCACTTGTTACCGACCCGGCTTGTCTCTGGATTCCTCTCGGGTTTAACCCCTTTGTACCTTACTGCCTGCACGCTACTGACCCGGCTTGTCTCTCACGCTCCCTTCTGCCTACCCCTTCAAGCACGGCGGCTATTCCGCTAGGTCACCAAGTAGACCTTGTGACCTACAGTTCCACATCCGGCATTCGTGCATCCCCTGCCTGAAACCTACTGTTCTCAACCCCAGTGGTCATCAGACGGGGTTGCAAGGGAGGTCCTCCTCATCATCTCGGGCCCACACCACAAACCTAACAGTAGTCAACTATCTCTCCCTAGCCTTTCCCTACAGCAGCTCATACCTACTAACACTATAGCCTTTTTCACACCACCCTTGTGAAGGCTTGTCCAGTCCTTCCCCTCCCATTATTGGATGATGTGAGTCTGCTGGTCAAGGTGAACAGGGCATTCTGGGTGGAACCACAATTTGCCAAATACAAATTTACCATGTTTGAGGGAATCTAAAACCTGAAAATTAATTGAACATTTATTCTCAGGCAAATACAAATCTCATTCCTACTGGGCAGTTGTTGACCCAATACCAATGTAAATGCTAGAAATATAGGACTTTAGTTGGCTTTTTCAATTCATTTTACTTTAAGAAATATTACCTAGTAGTGGCTACATTTAAAATCGTGTCTGTTTTTATTGTTTTCAAGATCAGTTACGGAGCCATGGACTATTCCCTAACCAATAGGCTTCTCTATCCTCATGTATTATGGACAGTGCAGGATGACCATGTTCATTATATGGCTGTAATTAAGTTGTTGAAACATTTTAGCTGGACGTGGGTTGGAATATTTGCATCAGAAGATGATGCCGGAGACAAAGATAAAGCGATATTAATGAAGTACATGAAAAGTCATGGTATTTGTGTTGAATATTCATTATCATTTGGGTTTTATAATAATATTGATTACAATTATATTAAGCACACTATTAAAAATACAATTTCTGTGATTAAATCCTCCAGTGCTAAAGTAATTGTATTGTGTGGTTCATTTATCAGTCAGAAGATATTTTATTTTTATTTTTATTTCACTAATGTTCTTTATGATAAAACAATTATTATTCCTCCTCTGAGGTCTCTCAGCCCTCCTATATATAGTCCAATTGCTGACTTCAATGGTAGCTTGTCTGTGGAACTATACCCTTTATACTTTCCAAATAAAGAAACATTTTTTGATGGAATTGACGAGACGTATAGCTTAAATAATTCATCAATTTCCTTATACATTTTATCACTTGCAAAGTGTATGTCTACCAACAAAGAAAACAGGAATCATACTGTAGTATGTATTCATAACTATAATGGGTCTGTGGATGAAGAAATGTATCTAAATTTATTTAATTTTGTGCATCAAGGAACCTCTCCACGGATTTATTATGCGGTAGAAGCTATGGCCAAAGCACTGCATGATATAAATCTGTTCTATGAAGGAAAATTGTCTGATAAGAATCCTCATTATTACAGACATAAGGTAGAGTACACAATCTACTGAACGGACTTTAGGAAATGCATAAAATAATATCTTACTGATCCTGATGAGTATTTAAAATTTAAATATTCATCCCCTCTACCAAAAAAAGTTTGGTTTGTAGTGGAATAGTTTTGGGGGATGATGACATCAGAGGAAGACTAGGACGTTTTGGCTTGGGGGAAACACACAATCAATTGGCCCTTTCCTTGTTGTGACACTTTCATGTGCATTAAGGAAGAGCTCTGCACTGGGTTGCTGGACGTCGGCGGGTTAGGGGCGAGGTGGGGTGTTGGTGAGCTGAGGGTGGGGCAAGGGGTGGAGCTCTGCGGGCAGGGGGAATGCTTTACCTAGCCCAGAACTTACTGAAGGTCACTGGTCTAAACCTAATCGCTGCATATATTTTCTAAAAACTTTTCAAAGCCACCCCTCAGGACTTTGAATAATTAACCCTTTCCCATGCCATGTAAGGCATACCATGAGCTTACACTTAAAGTGACACTTGGACACAACTGCCACTTGGTCTGTTTTGGACCTGCTCACAAATTTAGATTGGATCAAAAGGTTCCGTACTTATATCTGCCGCCTGGCCTGATTCAATAGAGCAGGGGTCAAAATTTCATGTCCTGAGCTACTAGCCAGGCCTTAAGAGTTACTCGCCACCAGTTGCCCACCTAACCCCTACTCTCCCGCAGCCTTAACTCCGCCCCTAAACACACCCTCTTAAATAATCTGGTCAGTGAGACTGTTACATGTTTTATGCAGAATAAAGTTACAAGAATAAATATTAACAACTTTAACAATATTACCCCCCCCCACGTATAAAATTATACACCCCCTGTTCCCTGCCCCCCACACATAACATAATAATCCCCCCCTCCCGTTCCCTGCCTCCCAAACACATAACATAATAATCCCCCCGTTCCCTGCCCCCCACACATATAGCATAATAATCCCCCGTTCCCCCCCCCCACACAGAACATAATAATCCCCCCTGTT
>NW_017308244.1:0-425 GCF_000935625.1 Nanorana parkeri | reverse complement strand
GAGCTACTAGCCAGGCCTTAAGAGTTACTCGCCACCAGTTGCCCACCTAACCCCTACTCTCCCGCAGCCTTAACTCCGCCCCTAAACACACCCTCTTAAATAATCTGGTCAGTGAGACTGTTACATGTTTTATGCAGAATAAAGTTACAAGAATAAATATTAACAACTTTAACAATATTCCTCTTAACCACATCCATTACAGTCCCCCCTAAAATGGCTATTTCTATGTTGATAAATTTACCTGTCCCTTAACCTATCACCTGCAGCACTCTCCGGAACTCTTCTCTTAACATGTGTAGGGGCCGTCCGAGGGGCTAATCCACTTCTATGTTGGTATGCACTGTCAGGTGGTCTCTGTCCCTACTCTCACTGACCTAAGGTGACATAACATTATATTTGGGGGGTCAAGGATTGTAACGGGGAAT
>NW_017308243.1:239480-247798 GCF_000935625.1 Nanorana parkeri | reverse complement strand
CTGAACTCTACAATCAAGAATGGGATTCGCTGAGACCTGCTAGAGAGGCGTGTCCGGAGAACAGCGAAAAACCCATGGCTTGTGTGAATGAGAGTTAGAGAATGGTCTGGGTCCCGGCATGTTGCAATGGATCTCGGCACTATACTCTTCCCGTCGGCTGCTGTCTGTGTGAACGAGACCCGCTCGGATTTTTCCCCCATCTCCAACGGAACGAGGCAGGGATGTCCTCTCTCCCAGCTTATTTTTATCCTTACCCTGGAGCCCTTTCTCTGCCGTATACGTTCCCCACCTTCCTTTCACGGCCTATTGAAAAGCTCTTGCGAGCATAACGTTGCGGCCTTTGCCGACGATCTGATTTTTTTTATCTCGGAGCCCCGTACATCTCTCCCTGCCCTCCTGAGTGAACTCGAGTCGTACTCTTCCCTTTCTAGCTTCAAAATCAATTTCTCCAAGTCGGCGGCACTCAACATCTCCCTCCCGTGGGCGGAGCTGGAGCACTTACAGTTCTCTCTCCTGTTTACCTGGTCGACAGACGCCCTGAAGTATCTGGGCACCTACATGGCTGCGGACTGCGCCCGAATATACGACCTTAATTTTGCCCCGTTGCTCCAGAAGACCAAGCAGGACCTCCTAGCCTGGCATTCCCTATCGCTGTCCTGGTTTGGCCGATGCAATGCCATTAAGATGACGATCCTTCCGAGGATACTGTACCTCTTCCAGGCCCTCCCCATCCGTATCCCCCCGCTGTTTTTCCGCCGCCTACAGCAAATGTTTACTGCCTTTGTATGGTCCCACACCCCAGCGAGAATCCGATATGATACTGTCACTCTTCCCAAAAACAGAGGGGGTATAGGCCTTCCAGACATGGCCAAATACTATAAAGCATCCGCTCTCGCCCGTGTGTTGGACTGGTGCTGTCACCGGCAGACCAAGCAATGGGTCAGTATGGAGGGGGAAGATGCCAACTTTGCCCTGGAGGGACTGCCATGGCTTTCCTCACCTCTGACTCCGGCGATACGCATTCATCCTACCATTGCTCCCACGTTGGTGCAGGCCAGGTTGCTTTTCCGCTCATCCGATCTTTCCCCCTTTCCGTCACCCATGACCCCGGTCCTTGGGGATCCTGACTTCCCTCCAGGGGTAGACAAGCCCCGATTCCGTCGCTTTCGGGATGCCAATAAGTTTCGGGTCTGCGATATGCGCTCATCCGCCCGCTGGCTCTCCGCCAGTGAACTCAGTCAACTCATGGACCCTCCGTTAGACTCCTGGGAAAACCCTTCAACTGAGGCACTTCCTACTCTCAATCCCTAATTACCAGCAGCTATCCCGACCTCTGACCCCCTTCGAGCAGCTCTGCAGGGAGGGGCAGCCCATTCGCCAAGCAATCTCTACCCTGTATTCCATGCTGATATCCCCCCCTGCGGAGGTATACCCGGCCTTCCTGTCGAAATGGGAAAAGGAGCTGAATACTACCCTTACACCTGCCCAAAAGGACCGGATACTTTACTTCGCGCACCACTCTTCTATCGCATGCAGGACCCAGGAACTTGGGTAAAAAATAGTATCTCGCTGGTACCGAGTCCCGATGGCCCTCCACTCTATGTTCCCTCAAGTCTCCCCCATGTGCTGGAGATGTCGTACTGCCCCTGGCACATTGCTGCATACATTCTGGTCCTGCCCTAAGTTGCTGCCTTTCTGGCGGGGGGTGACTGGAATCCTAAAGGACCTGGTAGTGGCGGATAGGTTGGACGATCCCTTGGCATGTCTGTTACACTTGAATGACATGTCCATTGCGAAATACAAGAAGTCTCTCTCCAGGCACCTCCTCAACGCTGCCCGATTGTGCATCCCACTGCTGTGGAAACAAACCTGTTGCCCCAGTCTCTCCCTCTGGTTCTCCAAGATCAACGAGATATACCTGATGGAGGACATGACTTCCACGCTACAAAATACTGAGGAGCTCTTCAGGACCACCTGGAGGCCTTGGATTGCTTATAGAGCCACGGACGCCTACCTTGGGGTGATGTCCTCCGCTTCCATCTAACCAACACTCGGCAGAGGCCCCTGAGGCCTGTCGTGCGCTCATCGGCTCCACCACCTTTACATCTTTTTCTGGACTTTCTTATCCCCCTCTGGACCAATCCCCCCTCCTCCCTCCCTCTCCCCCTCCTATCCTGCTTGCTGTCCTGCCTTGATATATGTATACCTCCCCTCTCCTCCCCATTTATTTAGTTGCCACTCCTGCACCATTTACTCTATTGTTTTTGATAACCGAAGTGAGGGGGGAACACTGATCAAAACACGATTGCCATACTTCTTCTGTTGATTTTGATATTATACTCTGGATGCTATAAGAGTAGCACGATGTGCTTATCTCTGAGAAATTTTGGATCTACATGCGAATACATAATGCTTATACATCGTGATATACCAGACAGGACTGTTATAGCCCTATGACGGCTGCCCTCCCACCTGGGGCACATAACTATTGCTACACTGCTTGTATTCAGAATGGTTTCTACCTATATATGTGTTCCATGTATCGTGTATTTACACAATAAAGTTGACTTTTGAATTAAAAAAAAAAAAAGAATATGAAGATGGTAGCTAAAAATCTACCTTTTTTACTACAGTATCTAAGGAATACAGTTAATTGGTTCAAATTGAGAAATGGAAACTTCCTATTTTACATGGCAATCAGCAGTTACCAATGATTTTACAAGGAGTTGCTGTTTGCCAATCAGGAGAGCTCCCACATTGGGATTATTAATTTTCCCTAGCTATTTGGGCAATAGCAAAAACGGTTCCACTACCTGACTTTGTGTCCAAGGTTCATTCAGATGTGTGATCAATATATGTTGGCTTTTCACAGGAAAACAAGACAGATACAATCTATGGTGTCTATTGAGGCTTTTCCGATTGGTAGTTGTTGGAACTTCTTGCACAGCCTCACAGAGAAACACAAGCACACAGTTTGATATGCATGCTACACATGGCTTGGCTAAAACAGGAAGGAAGCCACAGCTTTATTTTCTACCTTATTCAATACAACAGAGTATCTACACCATAGATATAACAGAACTTATAAACACTGCCATCTAGTGACCCAAATTGTATACTGCAGAAGTTATTGCAATAGATACAATAATGTGTATTCTAACACCCCCACTCAATAACTACTCCTTATGTCAATCCCATTCTGGATCCGATTGCACGCTTATTATGAGGTAGCTCTGAAAGTGTCAATGTCTGCAGCTCATTAAGAGATGTCATCTCTTCATCAGCAGCTCTGATCCACTTTTGTTTCTCATGTGTTGGAAGTCTTTGCATCTCATCCCATGAATCTGGCTCTGGCTTTAATGCTTCACAAGCAACATAAGATAGACGCTTTACTGGGATGCCTTTGTTGCTTCTTATGGACTTCCTGACTGAAGACTCTTGTGGCGTGGCTTCTTCTTTTTCCGAATTTGTTTATACCTGATGGAGGACATGACTTCCACGCTACAAAATACTGAGGAGCTCTTCAGGACCACCTGGAGGCCTTGGATTGCTTATAGAGCCACGGACGCCTACCTTGGGGTGATGTCCTCCGCTTCCATCTAACCAACACTCGGCAGAGGCCCCTGAGGCCTGTCGTGCGCTCATCGGCTCCACCACCTTTACATCTTTTTCTGGACTTTCTTATCCCCCTCTGGACCAATCCCCCCTCCTCCCTCCCTCTCCCCCTCCTATCCTGCTTGCTGTCCTGCCTTGATATATGTATACCTCCCCTCTCCTCCCCATTTATTTAGTTGCCACTCCTGCACCATTTACTCTATTGTTTTTGATAACCGAAGTGAGGGGGGAACACTGATCAAAACACGATTGCCATACTTCTTCTGTTGATTTTGATATTATACTCTGGATGCTATAAGAGTAGCACGATGTGCTTATCTCTGAGAAATTTTGGATCTACATGCGAATACATAATGCTTATACATCGTGATATACCAGACAGGACTGTTATAGCCCTATGACGGCTGCCCTCCCACCTGGGGCACATAACTATTGCTACACTGCTTGTATTCAGAATGGTTTCTACCTATATATGTGTTCCATGTATCGTGTATTTACACAATAAAGTTGACTTTTGAATTAAAAAAAAAAAAAGAATATGAAGATGGTAGCTAAAAATCTACCTTTTTTACTACAGTATCTAAGGAATACAGTTAATTGGTTCAAATTGAGAAATGGAAACTTCCTATTTTACATGGCAATCAGCAGTTACCAATGATTTTACAAGGAGTTGCTGTTTGCCAATCAGGAGAGCTCCCACATTGGGATTATTAATTTTCCCTAGCTATTTGGGCAATAGCAAAAACGGTTCCACTACCTGACTTTGTGTCCAAGGTTCATTCAGATGTGTGATCAATATATGTTGGCTTTTCACAGGAAAACAAGACAGATACAATCTATGGTGTCTATTGAGGCTTTTCCGATTGGTAGTTGTTGGAACTTCTTGCACAGCCTCACAGAGAAACACAAGCACACAGTTTGATATGCATGCTACACATGGCTTGGCTAAAACAGGAAGGAAGCCACAGCTTTATTTTCTACCTTATTCAATACAACAGAGTATCTACACCATAGATATAACAGAACTTATAAACACTGCCATCTAGTGACCCAAATTGTATACTGCAGAAGTTATTGCAATAGATACAATAATGTGTATTCTAACACCCCCACTCAATAACTACTCCTTATGTCAATCCCATTCTGGATCCGATTGCACGCTTATTATGAGGTAGCTCTGAAAGTGTCAATGTCTGCAGCTCATTAAGAGATGTCATCTCTTCATCAGCAGCTCTGATCCACTTTTGTTTCTCATGTGTTGGAAGTCTTTGCATCTCATCCCATGAATCTGGCTCTGGCTTTAATGCTTCACAAGCAACATAAGATAGACGCTTTACTGGGATGCCTTTGTTGCTTCTTATGGACTTCCTGACTGAAGACTCTTGTGGCGTGGCTTCTTCTTTTTCCGAATTTGTATTGTCTATGTAAATTTTTATTTCTATGTCACTCTGTCCCTTATCTTTGTGTGACATTGATGTGGATTTTCCCTCAGTTTCAGGCGTTTGTATCAGTACATGAAATTTTGAACACACTGAGATTTCATCAACAATAACACTTCTGCTAACAGTTACCTTGTTTGTGTCTTGGTGCAGGATTCTGTATCCCTTTTGAGATTCACTGTATCCCACAAGTACACCTTCTTTTGCACAAGCATCCCATTTTGTACGTTTTTCCTTTCCATAGTGCAGTAGCCATATAACAGGCTGGCTACTCCACCCACCCACTGCCTGCTGTCAATCAGCAGAGGAGGGACCTGAAGTTTTCCATCAGGTAGATTGACAGCAGGCAGTGGGTGGGTTCAATAGCCAGACTGTTATTGGCTACTGCAATTTAACTGCCTCCGGGCCGGCCGTAGTAAAAAAAACGGCCGGCCAGGAGCTCTCTAGATCTGAGCGGGCATCTTTAGACGTCCGCTCAGACACGCCCCCTTGTGCATGCGAGCGGGAAATGGGCGCAATTTAAAAACGGGCAGCAATGCCCGTTAATATACATGCGATCCGCCGGCTGTAAAGCCGGCGGATCGCTTGTATTTAGCGACGATCGGTGCGGCCCCCCCTCCCTCTGCTGTCCCCCCCGCCATTGTCCCGCTGATCCCGGGCTCCGCTGTGCCCGGTGCGAGCCCGGGATCAGCATGTCGCCTGTGACACAGGGGATCAGAGAGAGCTCGGTACACGAGCTCCCTCCGGTCCCCTCTCCTCTGCAAGAATGCGGAAGTGTTGTATAATACATCACTTCCGCATTCTTGTGTCACTCTCCAGCTTCAGAAGCTGGAAAGAAGCTGATGGAGCAGATCTCTGCTTCATCAGCTTCTTTTGGGGGGTCCTAGGTGACATTAGGGGTCTTGGAGACCCCTGATGTCTCCATAAAGAGGACCTGTCACATATTTTGCTATCACATAGGGGGGGTTTATTAGCCCCCGTATGTGATAGCAATAAAGTTTAGTGGAAAAAAAAAAGGAAAAAAAAATTAAAGTCCCCCCCCAAAAATTGTAAGTAACACATAAAAAAGAATTAAAATTTTTTTTTTTTAAGTCCCCACCCATACATACACGCATGCATACATGCGTCGGGGACGCATACGTGCAAAAAAGACGATTGCGCCCATTACGCCGCACATGTTACATATCGCCGCGAACGTCGCAGTGAGAGCAATAAGTCTAGGGCCATCAATCACTGATAACACTAAACTGATGAGCGGTAAAAACGTTTAAAGCGTCGCCTATGGCTAATTTTGGTTGCGGTCGTTTTCTGCGATGTCGCGGGTGTGCACAATTTTAAAGCTTGACATGTTTGGTGTCTATTTAACCGACGTGACCCGATATTTTATATTTGACTAAAAAACTGGGTAATAATAAATGTTTCCTAACATAATGTTAAAAAAAAACGTTTTTTTCAAAATTTTCAGTAATTTTTCCTAATTATAATAAAAAATAAAACCCCCAGTGGTGATTAAATACCACCAAAATAAAGCTCTATCTGTCCCCAAAAAATGGTGTAAAATTCATTTCAGTACAGCGTTGCATGACGGAATAAACGTCAGTCAAAGTATAGCAGCGCTGAATACTGAAAAATGGCCTGGCCAGGAAGGGGGTCTAAACACCTGGTCTTGAAGTGGTTAAAAGAGCCAATAGCAGGCTGGCTATTGCGGTCAGCTGCTGGAATGAAGACGATCGCGTGGCTGTTAGCAGGAGAGGAGCACAGATGCCGCGGAGAGGTGAGTAGACTGCAGGGGGGGGGCTCACAGACTGTCGGAGGGTTCTCCTTACGAGACAATCTAATCGACAATCTGTCCCCACTGACACAGATCCTAGTCAGTGGGGACAGATGACTGCCTCCTGCAACATGTCTCCAGATTGCAGTCAGTTACTGGGGACATGTTGCAGGAGGCAGTCAGTTACTGGGGACATGTTGCCGGAGACAGTCACAGCCTCATAGTCACAGCCTCACAGCCTCCTCCCGGCAACAAGGTAAGCAGGAGAGCGGGCTCTAGATTGTATTTTAGGTGGGGGGGCGGGGACTGGGAGTTAATTTAAATGTGAGGGGGGGACACGGACTGGGGTTGTGTGTGTATGTATGTAGGCGGGGTTCACTCTTGGGGTGTTGCGTGTGTGTTCCCTTTGGGTTGGCTCTGGTAACCCTGTGTATGCAACTCGAAACCAGGCACCCCACGGTCAGGGGCCTCGGCTCTGTGCAAACAACTCCCACACGTGTAGTACTGCGCACACAGGGCCTCATGGCTTCCACCGCCTCTGCGGTATTCGGCGCTTCCTCCCCCGTAGGGAGAAAGGCCACCATGAACGGCACCCTATGTCGGGCATAGCCCCTTTGCACACCTACCCTCCTCCGGATGGTTACAGCCACGATACAGTCCAACATCAAACTCCTGTAGAGCCCCACCTTCTCAGAGGTTGGAGGGAGAAGAACCAGTCCACACAGATAGTCATTCCTTGATTTTACTTGAAAGAATGAACATGGTATGAAGCATACATTTCAGCCACCCCCGAGTGGGATGACGACACCTCTCTTGATAGTTGCATAGTGATACAGATTAGAGAGAGAAGAACAGCCCAGGTGCAGCCCAGAGTCCGCGACTTACTTCGGCCAGAGACCCACTGGCAAATATTGTCAGCCTTACAGCTCCTCACTATTCTCCGGAATCCCATCCTTGTCAGTCCTAGCTCGGTGGTTTCCCCCTCCCGGGGAAACTAGGGAATCTCTATAGCTCTACATAGTCCTAGGCCTGGTCCTGGCCTTCCCATGGACCAGCCTATATTTTAGAATCAGTCTCCCTCCGGAGACTCTGCATACAGTCTTAGACTTCTGCTCTCCTGTACTGAACTCCACTGCCTTCCCCTTTCGGGCGCCCCCTAAAAATCAACTCTCCTGGAACACAGAGTCTCCCCTGGCCAGAGCTGCATCTATCTCCAGGGCCCCATGGGGGCATCTAGTGGCCATTGGCCGTACTGCACCTACCTACAAGTATATTACATCACTTCCTGCATCCTTCTGTCACCCTGATGAAGATCTCGGCTTCGTCGGCCTCTCTGATGGGTCCCTAGGTGACATTAGGGGTCCCCTGATTGTCTCCATAAAGAGGACCTGTCATGTGAACTGGCTATCACGTAGGGGACTTCTTAGTCCTCCTATGTGATAGCAATAAAGTTAGTGTAAGAAAAAAAAATCTAAAAAAAGTAAATCAAAAAA
>NW_017308243.1:236478-238072 GCF_000935625.1 Nanorana parkeri | reverse complement strand
TTTTTTTTTCAAAATTTTCAGTAATTTTTCCTAATTATAATAAAAAATAAAACCCCCAGTGGTGATTAAATACCACCAAAATAAAGCTCTATCTGTCCCCAAAAAATGGTGTAAAATTCATTTCAGTACAGCGTTGCATGACGGAATAAACGTCAGTCAAAGTATAGCAGCGCTGAATACTGAAAAATGGCCTGGCCAGGAAGGGGGTCTAAACACCTGGTCTTGAAGTGGTTAAAAGAGCCAATAGCAGGCTGGCTATTGCGGTCAGCTGCTGGAATGAAGACGATCGCGTGGCTGTTAGCAGGAGAGGAGCACAGATGCCGCGGAGAGGTGAGTAGACTGCAGGGGGGGGGCTCACAGACTGTCGGAGGGTTCTCCTTACGAGACAATCTAATCGACAATCTGTCCCCACTGACACAGATCCTAGTCAGTGGGGACAGATGACTGCCTCCTGCAACATGTCTCCAGATTGCAGTCAGTTACTGGGGACATGTTGCAGGAGGCAGTCAGTTACTGGGGACATGTTGCCGGAGACAGTCACAGCCTCATAGTCACAGCCTCACAGCCTCCTCCCGGCAACAAGGTAAGCAGGAGAGCGGGCTCTAGATTGTATTTTAGGTGGGGGGGCGGGGACTGGGAGTTAATTTAAATGTGAGGGGGGGACACGGACTGGGGTTGTGTGTGTATGTATGTAGGCGGGGTTCACTCTTGGGGTGTTGCGTGTGTGTTCCCTTTGGGTTGGCTCTGGTAACCCTGTGTATGCAACTCGAAACCAGGCACCCCACGGTCAGGGGCCTCGGCTCTGTGCAAACAACTCCCACACGTGTAGTACTGCGCACACAGGGCCTCATGGCTTCCACCGCCTCTGCGGTATTCGGCGCTTCCTCCCCCGTAGGGAGAAAGGCCACCATGAACGGCACCCTATGTCGGGCATAGCCCCTTTGCACACCTACCCTCCTCCGGATGGTTACAGCCACGATACAGTCCAACATCAAACTCCTGTAGAGCCCCACCTTCTCAGAGGTTGGAGGGAGAAGAACCAGTCCACACAGATAGTCATTCCTTGATTTTACTTGAAAGAATGAACATGGTATGAAGCATACATTTCAGCCACCCCCGAGTGGGATGACGACACCTCTCTTGATAGTTGCATAGTGATACAGATTAGAGAGAGAAGAACAGCCCAGGTGCAGCCCAGAGTCCGCGACTTACTTCGGCCAGAGACCCACTGGCAAATATTGTCAGCCTTACAGCTCCTCACTATTCTCCGGAATCCCATCCTTGTCAGTCCTAGCTCGGTGGTTTCCCCCTCCCGGGGAAACTAGGGAATCTCTATAGCTCTACATAGTCCTAGGCCTGGTCCTGGCCTTCCCATGGACCAGCCTATATTTTAGAATCAGTCTCCCTCCGGAGACTCTGCATACAGTCTTAGACTTCTGCTCTCCTGTACTGAACTCCACTGCCTTCCCCTTTCGGGCGCCCCCTAAAAATCAACTCTCCTGGAACACAGAGTCTCCCCTGGCCAGAGCTGCATCTATCTCCAGGGCCCCATGGGGGCATCTAGTGGCCATTGGCCGTACTGCACCTACCTACA
>NW_017308243.1:233273-236377 GCF_000935625.1 Nanorana parkeri | reverse complement strand
GTGAGTAGACTGCAGGGGGGAGCTCACAGACTGTCGGAGGGTTCTCCTTACAGACTGTAATCAACAATCTGTCCCTACTGACACAGATCGCTGCAGCCGATTACAGCCTGTAGGGAGAAACCGCTGACAGTCTGTGAGGCTGCAGCGGGGAGAACCCCTGTCCCAGCAGATAACTGTGTGATAACCTTCCCGATTGCGGGGGCGATTTCCCCCCCTTGCCCTCCTGTAGCGACGCCACTGGACAGGAGACATACTGAAAATGGGCAGAGGCTGGGAATATGTGGCCGGAGACAGTCAGGGACTGGGGATATATTGCAGGAGACAGTCAGATACTGGGGACATGTGGCAGGAGGCAGTCAGTTACTGGGGACATGTTGCAGGAGGCAGTCAGTTACTGGGGACATGTTGCAGGCAGGGCCGGAGTGGCCATAGCACAAAACACTGCCTGAAGACTGCAAGAACAAGGTAAGTTTAAGCATGTGTATGGTGTATAACGTCGTTACATTGGCGGTCATTGTGAATACTTTCGTTACATTGGCGGTCAGTGCGAATAGTTTCGTTACATTGGCGGCAGGGCCGGACTGGCCATCGGGCATACCGGGCACTTTTCCAGTGGGCCAGGCCGAACACAATCCGCATAATGTTCGTCCCGTCCCGGCCCGCTATGCCCGAAGCTGCGGGCCGCCGAAGGGTGCGGGGAGATGGTGCCGTCGGATGAGCTGCGAGGGGATCGTGGCAGACAGTGCTGAGGTCCCCACAGCTGCGACCCGTCCTCTCAGCTATCTCTCTCCTCCCAGCCGCTGCAGCTACAAGAACGGCCGGGAGGAGAGAGAGCTGACCGGAGGGATCGCAGCTGCGGACACGGTCTGCATCTTTGTCGGATGTAGCTGAATCTGCGCCGGCACTAGTATCCTTTTTCCTCACTCTGGAGCCGCTCCTCAGGAGGATACAGGCTTCACCGGACATTCAAGGCCTAGAGGTGCCATCGGGGCATCACAAGGTTGCCGCCTACGCGGACGATCTGTTGCTTTACGTCTCACGCCCCGAGATAACGTTACCCAACGTTATGCGGGAGCTGGAGGTGTACGGTCGCCTGGCAAACTTCAAGTTGAACTTGAGTAAATCGGAGGCACTGAATATCTCTCTTCCCGACGCCAGGGTACGTGCTCTTCAGACGTCCTTCCCGTTTCGATGGGCTTCTACACATATCAAATACCTAGGGGTGGGTATCCCAGCTGACGTTCGCCAGACGTACTCCCTAAATTTTCCACCCGTACAGAAACGAATTGACCAAGATTTGCGGAATTGGGACCGCCCCACGTTTACTTGGATGGGTCGAAATAGTATCCTAAAGATGACCATACTGCCCAGGTTGCTCTACCTCTTTCAGACGCTGCCCGTCGCGGTTCCCGTAGCATTTCTCAAGCAGATGAGATCTAGCTTTCTGGGGTTTCTGTGGGCGAATAAGCGGGCTCGCTTGCGCCACCAGATTCTTTCCAGAAAAAAGGAAGCGGGGGGTATGAGTTTCCCTGACCCCTGGCTGTACTATAAAGCTGCCCACCTGACGGTGGTGCTGGACTGGTGCTGCCATTCTGACCTGAAACTGTGGGTGGCGTTGGAACAAGAAGGTTGTTAATTGCCCTTGCGGGGCATACCCTGGTTGACTCCGGCGCAGCCATTGACCTCCTTGGTCGAATCCGATGGTTCGAGCCACGATGGGAGCTGTGACAAAGACACTTCTCTCCCCGGGGTTCACTCCCTCCATATCCCCCCTGACGCCGGTGGTGGGGAACCCCAGTTTCCCTCCTGGGATGCCTGGCCCACTAGCACGAGCCCTGACTTCCTCGGGCAACACTAGAGTGTGGCACTTCCAGGAGACGGGACAGTGGAAACAGATCGTACAGATCCAGGCCGCCACGAATCCCCCCATGCGTTTGTGGTGCGCACTACAGTTGAGGCATTTCTTATGCTCGTTCTCAGAGGTGCCGGGCTCTAAACGGCCGCTGACGGAGTTTGAAGCACTGTGTTTGCGAGCTGAGCCGCTCAGACACCCCCTGGCGTACTTGATGCAGGGTCTACGTGACCCCCCTGACCAGACTCCCCCGTACTTTATTCGACAGTGGGCCTCGGACCTAGATCTGACGTTTACCCCCGCTCAGGTGGACACCATGCTGTACTTTGCCCTTAAATCCTCAGTTTCCAACAAGTATCAGGAAGCCGGGTATAAACTCCTAACCAGATGGTACAGGGTGCCCGCGACCCTCCATGTCATGTACCCAGCGGTGTCCCCGATGTGCTGGCGCTGCGAGTCCGAGGAGGGCTCCCTGCTCCATGTCTTTTGGGATTGCCCGAAGGTTCAGCCATTTTGGGCTGGCATCGCCGCGGTAATAACAGCTATAACGGGACATGTACTGCCTTTCACGCCGTCGGTCTATCTACTTCACCTGGCACCGCTCTCCCGAAAAGCCTATAAACGCTCGCTGTTAATTCACCTGCTGAACGCAGCCAGAGCCTGCATACCAGTCTTGTGGCGACAAACCCACCCTCCTTCCATGGGCATGTGGATAAGGCGGATAGAGGAGATTAGATTGATGGAGGATTTAACCGCCAGCTTACGGGAGTCGCAGTCCAAATATGTGGCCACCTGGGGGACCTGGGTAATGTTCAGGGGCTCGGCAGCCTTCGCAGAGGTGTGTGGGGTGGAGGCCGGAGGCTGAGACACTGACCGTCTATGCCACCCATTTTCTGGGGGGGCATGGGCACTTTGGGGAGTTGAGGCGACCAGGGGTAGCCAGGGCGCGGGACTGCGTTCTACACACTGCATCCCCTTCTTCTGTTGTTTTGTTCTTCTTGTGTTCTGTATGTCAGTGTTCGTCTCTGTTAGTCCTCTATGTGATGTGTGGGGGTGATCGTGGGGGGCTTGGCCGCCCATGTTGTGGGGCTGGGCCTGACCACTCACCTCGACCTTAGTGTCGGTTCTATGTTGATTCACCTAAAAAATGCCTTAAGGGCGGGGACAAATGTGGCTACCAGACCTGATCTTGCAATATGTCGCTATGTTTGCTTTATAAGTTTCAATGTCTGTTGTTTTAACATTTTGAAGG
>NW_017308243.1:227131-233167 GCF_000935625.1 Nanorana parkeri | reverse complement strand
GAAGTGTATTAGGCTACATTCACACCTCCTATTTTAGGTGCAATTAGGGATTTCTGCATCAGGAACTTGCGTTTTCCTGCAGCAGAAATCCCTACATTGGCGTTTACAAGTGGCAGCTGTAATGATCAGGTGACAGCAGTTGCATGTAAACGCCTGCACACCGCATGTAAAGATATGTTTACATTTGGTTAGGAATCAATCACTTTCCGTGGACGCTGCTGTCACCTGATCATTAACTTGAATAGGTGACAGCGGCCACTTGTAAACGCCAGATTAGGGATTCCTGCTGCAGTAAAATGCAAGTTTCTGATGCAGGAATCCCTAATCGCACCTAAACTTACAGATATGAATAGGACTTTATTGTGTGTATATTGGTGTCTATAGTACTTAAACTGGATATAGTTACATTTTATTTTAAAGTATGAAATGTGGCAAGCGGCCCCTATGAGAGAAAAAAATTTGTTGAGCGGCCCGAGACCGAAGAGGCTGGGGGCTAAGACGGAGTAGGCGTGGGGGGCAGGGACACTGACGGAGGAGGCGGGAGGCGTCGCCGGAGCTCCAGTCGGGCGGCGAAGATGACAAGGAGGCCGTGTCGGGGCCCAGGATGAGGAGGCCGTCCAGTCGGGCGCCAAGGACAAGGAGGCCGTGTCCCACAGAGGCCAGGCCGTGCAAGGTAAGAGGACTGTGCTGGCCGAGCCCAGCATAGATTCTGCACAGCCCACCAAGAGTCTCAGGTGTGCTGTGCAATACCATTTGGTGGGCTCTGCAGGATCCGTAGGGGGCTCTGCAGTCTGCATAGCCCACCACAGATCCTGCACAACCCCCCCTGAGATCCTGCAGACTGCAGGGTCTCAGGGGGTCTCTGCAGGATCTGTGGGGGGCTTTGCCGAGTCTCAGGGGAGCTTTGCAGGATCCATAGGGGGCTCTGCAGCCTGCAAAGCCCCCCTGCGATCCTGCAGGGTCTCAGGGAGTCTCTGCAGGATCTGTGGGGGGCTTTTCTGGGTCTCAAGGGGGCTTTGCAGGATCTGTGGCGGGCTCTGCGGGGTCTATGGTGGGCTCTACAGGGTCTCAGGTGGGCTTAGCAGCCTGAGACCCTGCAGAGCCCACCAGAGATCCTTCACATCCCACCTGAGACCCCATAGAGCCCACCACAGACCATGCAGAGCCCACCTGAGACCACAGCCGAGTGGGGTAAATTTAGTGTGGGGGGGGGCGCCGAGTTTTGTCTTGTCCTAGGGGAGCCCCAAACCAGAATACACCACTGGCGGGGACATCAGCACAGACACTGCACTGCCACGATCCTCTCTGCAGCTCAGGAGGAGAAAAGCTCCATCGAAGTTCTATCGAAAGTTCCAACTTCTGAGATTTCCAATGACCTGACTTACTTAGAAGTAAGAGGATTGGCCGAGAAGGCTGTACCGCACGTGGCCCACCCGCAGCATTTCAAAAATACACATACTACAGATTTTAATAAATATTCAAATGAACTAGGGTCAGACTAATCCAGGACATTATTAATCTAAATTGCCACACTCATTATGGCTGCCGCTTGTGCCCATATTGAGTGGGGCGCTCAGATTAATAACGTGCTGGATTAGTCTGACCCTAGTTCATTTTAATACTTTATTGCTCTGTAGTATGTGTGTAGGGAAATGCCGCGGGTGGCCCACGTGCAGTAGAGCCTTTTCGGCCAAACCTTTTACTTCTAAGTAAGTCAGGTCGTTGGAGATCGTGAGGAGTTGGAGTTCTCGACAGAACACCGGCTGCCTTTCTGAAAGCCCGCTAAATAGTCGGGCTCCTCGGTGGCCACCTGCAGCTTCCTCTGCCAACTTCAGCTGCCATAGGCTATGAGGAAGACTGCAGGGCTACCATTGGCAGAGAAAGAGCGGGTCCTGAAGTGAGGGCACAAGGAGGCAGCTGGGCATCATGCTGGACTGGAGACTTCACCTGAGACTAGAAAGCCCCCCATCGCTGGCCTCTGCACAGTAAGTCACACCGCTGACCTCTGCCCTCTGTATCACACCCTGACCTCTGCACTGTAGATCACACTGCTGACCTCTGCATTGTAGATCACACCACTGAACTTTGCACTGTAGGTCACACCATAGACCTCTGCACTGTAGGTCACAGCATAGACCTCTGCACTCTGCGTCACACCGCTGACCTCTGCACTTTAAGTCACACAGCTGACCTCTGCACTCTGCATCACACTGCTGACCTCTGCGTCACACCACTGACCTATTCACTGTAAGTCACACTGCTGACCTCTGCACTGTACGTCACACCACTGACTTCTGCACTCTGCATCACACTGCTGACCTCTGGTGACATCTGCATTCTGCCGCTGCATTCACACCGCTGACCTCTGCACTGTGCGTCACAACGCTGCACTCTGCGGCACACCACTGACCTCTGCATTATAAGTCACACCGGTGACCTCTGCCCTCTGCGTCACACTGCTGTCTTCTGTACTCTGCATCACACCGCTGACCTCTGCCCTCTGCGTCACACTGCTGTCTTCTGTACTCTGCGTTGCACCACTGACCTCTGCGTTACAAATGACCTCTGGACCTCCCTCCCATGAAGGGGACCCGGCGCGGCCCAGAAAGTGCTTGTCTTAGGAATGACAACTACCAATCAAATGGATTTTGCAGTAACATGGGATCTTGGTGCCGGTGTGCTGGAGACATCTGTATTGTTGTTCTGTTGTGAGCAGCGCCATCCGCAGTCATTACCAGCACCCGTTACTTTTGGCATATCTGGTAAGAACTGCGGCAAGGTATATGGGTACTGCTTTGTACACTTATCTACAGAATGCATATCTGGGGACCTGTGATTAACTCAAATGTCGTTTATTTACAAAATACATGCATAGCGTATACTTTACAAACAAATTGCCGTGAAGCGCTATAGTGTTCGGGTTTGGCCTGAAGAAAAGGTGGCAACCCTACCAGTGAAACATCTTCAAGTAAAATACAGCAGGGCCAGTTGCCTTGACTTATTTTTTACAGATAGTCTCTATAGCAAGCTTCCTATATTGTTGCAAGGTTTGTGTATTGGTTGTAGCAAGGCTTGTGTGTCAGCTGTAGCCCTCCGGTACTTACTAGGAGCCCGGCCCTGGCCCTCGATTGCGCTTCTGTGTTTGGCTCCGCCCCCTGTTGTGAGGGGTGGGGCCTAGCGGTGGTCACGTGATTGGGCTGCTCAGTCTAAAATGCCCGGGCCTATTTTTTGTCCCAGTCAGGCCCTGCCTCTATACACTACATATTACAGACTACTGCACTGTATGTAATGGAGGATTTGGGATTTAGCGCCCCCACTAATAACTAGTGGCCGCCCACACAGCTGCTAGATAGCCCGGGGCACAGGGGGGTACAGTCAGGATCCCCCTTGGGGTCCTTCTGTGGACGACCACTGTGCACCACTGCTGTGGCGTAATGATCTCCTCCTCGGTGTCTGCCTGCTAGTTCCGGCTCTGACGCCACACTGCGCTGTGTCCATAGAACTTAATGAAATGCCATTTGTGACATTTCAATGACGTTCATGACATTTCAGTGACATCCAGGATTAGTGCATCAGCACTGTTAGCTGTCAGCACACACCAGTGGGCGTGCATTCAGTGTGACTTGCTGTTGTTATCGGACCCTTATACATTGCTTTCCCACTGCTGTTATATGTGCAGCATACATTTTATGATAAATCTCAATGGAATCTCTTTTACCACTTCAAGTGGGTGGTCGTACATATACGGCTGGCTCCTTACAGCGGCTAGTACTGTTGTAAACAGCCAGTGGGGCCCCCCCCCCCCCCTCCACCGGCTTCCCCGGGCTCCGCTGGTTTCTCTGCATCGATCGGAGGGAGATCAGCAAGCTTACAGCCACTGATCTCACCTCCGATCACTGGACCCAGAAGGATGCACCGATAGCGGTTATTTGGTATCGAGTACGAGTACTGATAATTTTTTTCTGGTGCTCGCCGATACAGAATACCAATACCGGAAGTCCCATAAAGGAAGCTGGGCGGCGTGTAATGACTCGCCACCCGGCTTCCTGATTAGCTGGGAAGCCGTCAGCATGGAGCCAACTCTCTGGCCAATCAGGGAGCCGGCGGGGGGGGGGGGGGGGTGCTTTCGGTGCCCCCTCGGCGGGGAACGTTCGGCCTTTCGCCCCTACCTCCGGTTGAGCGTGACGAGCTGGCCAAGGAAGACGGGGGGGGGGGGGGGGGGTTAATGACTCACCGCCTGGCTTCCTGATTGGTCGGGAAGCTAGCCAATCAGGAAGTTAGGTTGCGAGTCATTACATGGTGCCTGGCTTCCTGATTGGCCGGGATGCTGGCTCCACGGGAAGCCGTGACGAGGGAGCATGGAGTCGGCTTCTTGGCCAATCAGGAAGCCGGGCAGCATGTAATGACTCGCTGCCCTGCTTCCTGATACCGGAACTTCCGGTATCAGGCTAGGCATCAGGAGCATTTGGGCGAGTGCCAGTAAATACTCGGTATCGGCACCGCTAGCATCCCTACCCGGAAGTGATGTGTATTACATAATTTCCGGTGTCACTGTGCACATTCTCCGGCTCTTAGAGCCACGAGAAGAAGTTGGTGCAGCAGATCTCTGCTTCATCAGCTTCTTTGGGGCCCCTTGGTGACATTAGGGATCTGAAAGACCCTTGATGTCTCCATAAAGAGAACCTGTCACATCTTATTTGCTATTACATAGGGGGGCTTATTCGCCCCCTATGTGATAGCAATACAGTTAACTGTAAAAAAACAAGAACAAAATTAAAGTAACATATAAAAAAATTAAAAAAGTAAAAAAAGTTTTAAAGTCCCCTGCCCCCACGTACACGCACATAGAAGCGCAAATCTGCGCCAGGTGTTTTTACGCGCAAAAAGAAAATTGCCCCACACATGTTACATATCGCTGTGAACATCGGAGTTAGAGCAATAATTCTCGGGCCATCAATCACTGTTAACACTAAACTGATGAGCAATAAAAGCTTTTAAAGTTGTGCATATGGAAAATGTAGGCTATTGTAGTTTTTTTGTGGTTTCAAGGACACACGCAATTTTAAGGCTGAACATATTTGGTCTATTTACTCAGCGTGACCCCTTCTTTTATATGTTACCAAAAAAATGGGTATTATATTCTGTTTCTGTGCACTAAATTTCATTTTAGTGTATTTTATCCTAAAAATACTGGTTTGATAAACAATTGCGCAAAACCTATGCAACATGAAAAATTGCAACTAGAATTTTTTTATTCTACTGGGCCTCTTCTTTCAGAAAATATGTAGTTGTTGGGGGTTTTAAGCTCTTTTCTAGCCAACAATTCAGATTTTATCATGTGTGCACAATTAGTAAGAAATTGCTCTGGACAGCAAGTGGTTAATGTTGTTTACAAGCAGTCACGTGACCATAAAGCTATGGCGGGTGCGTCTACGTGGCTGCCAGGCAGTAACCTTTACGGGACCAACAACCTCTTATCAGTGGCGTCGCAAGCAGGGTGCGGGGGGTGCGGCCCACACCCGGGTGACACCAAAATGACTGACAGTCATTTTGGTGTCACCCCCTCTAAAAAGTCGGGCACTCGGTCCGAGAGCCCGACAGTGTCAGGAGAGAGGAGGGAACCCGGCGGCATACCTCATCCCGCTGGGTGAACGTCCCTTCCTCTCTCTGCAGGCGTCAATCAGATGGCCGCGCATGCGTGATGATGTTGTCGCACACACGCGAGGTGATGTCACGCGCACGTGCGATGACGACACCTGGTCTCAGGACGCCCCTGCCCCTTATGTCCTAGAGTTATAGATACCGGTAGGGTGACGTCAATGCTCTATGCATTCAGCGCATTATCATCCCTCCATAGACAACAGTAAGGGGAGGAAGGTGAGGCAGGGGGAATGCCTCACCCAGCACGGAAGGTACCGCACGTCACTGACAGACAGGCATACTCGCCAGAGCTGTGCAGTCACATGACCGCTTGGAAAAAGATTTTAAATAAAATTATTTTAAAATATATACTTACATTGGTCCAGCTCGGCACAA
>NW_017308243.1:215446-227103 GCF_000935625.1 Nanorana parkeri | reverse complement strand
AGTACTGTGTATATATATATGCGATTCCTGGCAGCAGGGCCAGGGCCGGACTGGCCATAGGGCATACCGGGCACTTTCCCGGTGGGCCGGACACAATCAGAGCAGCATGGCCCGGCACGGCTCAGCTCAGCTCGGCCCGCTATGCCCAATGGCCAGGGCTGGCGCGGCACAGCAGGTGCAGGGAAGAAATCCCCTCTCTGGCCTCTATAAGTTGGGAAGGAGAGCGGAGCCGCCATTGGCTGAAGAGTTCAGAGTGGGCGGACTCTGACTTCTGCTGTGCGTTCCTGCAATCACAAAGCCTCGGGGAGTGCACAGTGAGGTTGCTGCTGTGGGGATTTCCTGGATCTCACTGCATGTCATCGTCTGCATTCCACAGCTGTGATATTTCCCGCCCTATGGTGAGAAGTCAGCAGCAAAGTTTTCAGGTAATGGATTCTTGTACATTTCTTAAGTCTCATATGTGAAAAAAAATAAGTGATCCCAATGGCTCTCATGATAATCTTTGCACAAACATTTACATTTTGCTTCCTGGGTGTGTCCACTCTCTTGCCTTTCATATTTGAGCTATAGGTGCTGTCCCTGCTCTACTCCTGCATTATATTTTTCTTTCTTTTTTTTGTCAATCAGTAAGATGAAGGGCAGGGGACACACGTGTTTGTGAGGGTGTTGGGTATTGGAGAGTACATTACTAATGTGAAACATCAGCAATGCTCCTGTTATACAGTAGATGTCTTATAAATCATGTGATACTAAACTCCTGGACAGAGCCATGTTATTTCTATTCATGGCAGGTAGGTGTTAAATCTTTAATATCATATTTATTGTGTACAATATGATAAATAGTTATATATTTCATTTATACAAATAGGCCTAAATATTCCAAGTTAAATGTATGAAAGAGAGCTTGTGTTATTGATTGCCTCCAGATGTGTCGACTCCTCTTAGGCCTGAGAAGTTTAGAAAGGTCATGGAAAAGGTCAAGAAAGGTCCTAGGTCACTTTTCCATGAGGATGGGTAATTAGGCTGCATATGTAATTGATACTTCTATGTAAGCTATATTCTGTTTATTGTAATATTTCTTGGGATCTTAACTGTCAATCTATATATGTTTATATTCAATGATGGACAGGTACGGAATGTTTCAGTTAAATGACATACAGAGATTGGTAACAGATGTTTGTACGTGAATACAATGGCTGTGCTATATCCATTGAGTTCGGGATACACGAGGGGGCAGGGCCTTCCTTAAGGGTCACTCACACATATGCAGGATAAAGCTTTAACTAGACACACTTGCACTTACACTCAGACTCGGACACACGTGCTTTTACAAAGAAACGACAAGATATACACATATACAGATACAATCTCATCACACGAAGACGAACATCACTATTTTACATACTTTGCTACATTTTACAAATACTTTTCTTTTATTCATTTGATATTGGACGATTATCTATCTACCTAACTGGTCGTTTTCAGCAAGTTTCTTATACAATCACCTCAAGACACTTGTAAAATATAAGTGTCTGAAAATTCTAACATAATTGGTGAGCCAGCCTCTGCGAATCTACCCAGGTTTTTGGTGCCTACTTCCTTGCTTGCTCAAAGGGGAAGAAGAAGACTTGATTGGTGCTGTTAAGACAGTACTGACATTAGACAGAGATGAAAACAAAAGTCCTCTAGTGATTTACAGTGACAGCTCCTATGTTGTGCGATCGCTTACAGATTATTTACCAATCTGGAGCAAATGTGATTTTGTGGATTCTTCCAATAAAACCCTTATGCATAAGGAGACACTAGAAGCTATTTTTGATTTAGCAGAGAAAAATCCTACAGGCTATGCAATTGTTAAAGTACCAGCACATAGCAAAGAAAATGATGAATTGTCTATTGGCAATAGGATAGCTGACACTTTAGCAAAAGAGGCAGCCCTTAATGGAGAAACTGTAACTGAATTTAAATCATTTTCTGTTGATGCAGTTAAGAAGACAGACACGCAAATTCCTTCATTTGAAGAGGAACAAAAACGGGATGCGTCTCTTTTTGTTGATTCTCAGGGTGGTCCAACACCTCCATTTGTTCAAGAGAACGGGGTGTTGTGCTATGACTTAAAGGGCATTCTGCGTCCTGTGGTACCTAAACACTTGCAGGTAGAATTCACAAAATACAATCATGAAAGTTTAGGCCACTTAGGTACACAAAGATTGTTGGAAATTCTCAAAGAGAAATTTTACTGGGAGAAAATGGAGGAGACTGTGAACAGTGTAACTCAGTCATGTCTTATCTGTGCTCAGATGAACCCCAGACCAAAAGGTCAGAAGCCTCCTTTACAAAGAACTCCACCAGGTAATGGACCATGGTCCTCATTACAGCTTGACTACATAGGACCATTGCCGACAGGAAAAAATGGTTTGAGATATGCTTTAGTTGTAGTTGATGTATTTTCAAAATGGAAATGATGCACTGACAACTGCAAGAATGTTAGTTAATCATGTTTTTCCAACTTGGGGGATCCCAGTCGAATGTGTTTGTGATAGAGGGACACATTTTACAGGTAAAGTCATGCAAGCAATGTGTAAAATATTAGGTATACAACAGAAATTTCATATATCTTATCACCCCTCCTCAGCGGGTGTGGTCGAGCGCAATAATCGCACTCTTAAGAATCGTATCGCAAAAATGTTGTTAGACAGAGGGAATACATGGGTTGATGCTGTACCTTTTGTTCTGATGAGTATCAGAAGTACAAAATCTGCAGCAACACAGTATTCACCATTTGAACTAATGACAGGGAGAAAGATGTAACTCGTTTTCCCAAATGAACCATGTCTATCTACGCCGCAGAAAGAGGCAATTACTAAAACAAAGTGGTTACAGATGCTGCAAGAAAATCTAAATGCTATTTTGCCACATGCTGCTTCAAACATGCAAAAATGGTTCCTCCACATTCTTCGAAGTTTGTCAAAGGGGGACATGTCATGGTTAAAACTTTTAGAAAGAGTGGGCCGTGGCAAAGTAATTGGGAAGGTCCTTTTGAAATTCTGGACACATTAGGTGTAGTTATACAAGTTCAAAGACCTCTCAATTCAAAGAAAAATGCACGTAGACAGAAAAAAATATGGGTTCACACCGATCAATGCAAATTGTTCATGCCTAGATAATGATACTGCGTTTCTTTTTTACAGAAATGAATACTGAACACCTAGTATTGAAAGGCAACATAACCCAAAAGGAGAGAAAGATTTCAGAGATGAAGAAAATGAACATATCAAGACTGATTTTTTCTTTAATAACTATATTGACTGTAGTAACATGTGTTATAATCTTTACAAGACAAGCAGATGCCAACATCAATAAGACTGATTTCTTGCAGAAGGAACACATAAATCTTTCCAGACACAGAAGATAATTTTTTCCAAAGGATAGTGATATTGATACTAGACATGTGCGATTCGTTTCGTTCCGAATCGAAATTCGGACGAATTTTCGGAAATTCGGACATTCGGATGTATCCGAATTCCGAATTACAGACATAACGAATGCAAACGAATCCGAATTTCCATTTCTGAAATTCGGTAGCGTTAGTACGAACGTTCGTTTCGTTTTCTGTTCTTATTCGTTTCTTATTCGTTTCGTTCGTTGGAGCAAAGTGACATTAGAGAAGGAGAAAAATATTTTTTCCCCCTCAAATGTCACTTTTGCTGCAAACGAACGAAACGAATAAGAAACTAATAAGAACAGAAAACGAAACGAACGTTCGTACTAACGCTACCGAATTTCGTCCGAATCCGAATTGACTTTCACACCCGAATCCTGAAAAACGAAATAACACAAATCCGAATTTAAAACGAAACGAAACGAATTTTTTGGCAGTGCACATATCTAATTGATACAGATGTAGATTTGTTAGGATATGTTTGTATAGGACATGGTATAGATTGCTGTATGGACTTCTATTTTAAACACAGTAGTAATATAGAACTACATGCCAAGATTGAATCAAAAACGGGATTTGTTAAAATGCAAGGTTCCTATGTGCATAATAATAATAATGGTACATGGGAATGCAATTTAGCAAGCTTGGCATTTTGGTATGTAGTTATACAAGGAAATGTATCTACAATTTGGTCTGGAAATGTAACAAACGATATAATAGTAATGGGTGCTGAAGGTAGATCCAAAACAGATATCTGGCATTCTAAACAGACTTATTTACAATATGTAGATCCTAGACATTTACATATAAAAGGGGATGAGATAAATGATATAGTTAGAGTATGGAATTTTAAAATAACAAAACCTTTAGCTCAAGCTAATTTTAAAGTGATCATCACTGTAGTGGATCAGCTAATTCCAGAAATAATATTGTCACCACAATCTATTAAGATTACAGAAGGTAAGGATGGTTTGGATTTGATGTGCGGTAGACGAATATACTTACCTCAAAATTCTTTATTAACTTGGAGAAGAAATGGAGAATTTTTAGGCAGTCTTTCCCATGGTGCAACAAACCTGATTCATAGAGGTGTTTATGGGAGTGTGGATTGGATTGATAATACATTTATTTATTACAACAACAATCCCAATTTTAATGACACTGGTGTATATGAGTGCTGCATGTCATTACAAAATTATCCAGACAAATGTAATCAAACTAATGTAATTGTGGTATCCCCAGGAATAACTCTGTGTACAGATAAAAAATTCATGTTAGCCAGTCCTTTCCAGATTAACCATTTCCAATCCAGACAACTTTTTAGGGAAGGAAACTTTGTTATAATTTTGTGGAAGTTTAACATTTCAGAATGGAAAGTTTCAACAAAGTATCCTTTGTGTCAAGGACATTTGATTAATATGGAATTGGGTATTGAAAGATGGTTTAAAACAGATGTGAGAATTACAAACAGGAATAAACTAGGTATTATAGAAGGAATTCTAGGAGGAGTCGGTACTATTGGAAGTCTTTCAAATAGTATGGACATTAACACATTGAAATCTGATCTTGAAACAGCTGGCTTAGTGGGAAGTAAAAGCATTAAGGTGCAAAGGAATTTAAATCAAATTTTGGAAAATATGGTGATGAAAACGGCCACAGTTTTAGGACCGTCTATCACTCATTTACAAGATATTGCTTTAGATTTAATGACTAGTGAACAACATTTCCATATAGCCAGAGCATGTTTGGAGATTCAGACAGAATATTCCACTAATTTTAAGATAATGGCTCAAGCATTCCAAAGTGGAATAACTCCTCTAGGAATTGTACAAAGTTTACACAGAGAACATGAATTTGCTATAAGTCATACAGATGTATGGGTAAATAAATGGATAGGTTGCAATCAAGAAAATGAATGTTATAGTACTTCAATGATTCCTGTAGCAACAAGAACAAATATTAGTTCCTATTACTGTTCTAGGATTACCTGTGAGTGATACTCAATTGTTATTTTATCGGTTACAATACACAGATTTTGTTTTTGACATAAATAGTTTAGAATTAGAACAATTGGATGTATCATCTTGTTTACATTTTCAATCCAAAGTAATTTGTTTGCCTAATCAGGAAAAGGGTATATTTAATTCTTGTTATCATAATCACACTTTATGTTTAGCAAGAATAGAAAAAGTTACAAATTCTTATGACTTAATTACTCTTGTGGGAAAGAAGAAAGTTTGTTTTCAAACTATGACAGGTAAAGAAAGGGTTAAAGCTTTCTTCGCATCCTGTGTGCATTCAGAGAATGTGCCTTGGGGGTTGTATTGTATAGAAGGAGATCTTGGAGCAATCAGCATCAATGACATGAGAGTAAATATAACTAATTCTCTTATGAGGAACATAAGTGCTCTTCCTATACAATATAACTTATCACAAGTGGATGAATTTCCATGGCAAAGTTGGGCAAATATTATCCAAAAGGACAAAGGATTATTATCAGTATTATCTGATGAACTTCAAAAAGCTGATATAGTATTTCAACATGAACAAGGGAATTTACAGGAAATAGAACATGAATGGTCAATGTTCTCTGGTAAATCATTCTGGTCGAAGTTCAAACGTACTATATCTATGTGGGGAAAAACTTCAGTCGCGTCTGCAGTAGGAAATATGTTATTTCATCCATTAATTATTATTATTATAATCATTGTATTATGTATTTTATTCCAAATCTATATTGTATTTAGAATTAGGAAATTTTACAAATTAACCAAAGAGGAAATGAAGAAAGTAGAAGAGGTTTTAAAAGAAATGTTTAAACGTAAGGTTATTTCAGATCTCACGCCCTCAGCTCAAGAGAAATACATATCTAAGGGTAATCAATTCAAAGCTAGTATGAATGGGACACGTATGGAGATATGAATGATTTAGGATATTGTAATATGATGTATCATATTAAGGGGGAACTGTTAAATCTTTAATATCATATTTATCGTGTACAATATGATAAATAGTTATATATTGCATTTATACAAATAAGCCTAAATATTCCAAGTTAAATGTATGAAAGAGAGCTTGTGTTATTGATTGCCTCCAGATGTGTCGACTCCTCTTAAGCCTGAGAAGTTTAGAAAGGTCATGGAAAAGGTCAAGAAAGGTCCTAGGTCACTTTTCCATGAGGATGGGTAATTAGGCTGCATATGTAATTGATACTTCTATGTAAGCTATATTCTGTTTATTGTAATATTTCTTGGGATCTTAACTGTCAATCTATATATGTTTATATTCAATGATGGACAGGTACGGAATGTTTCAGTTAAATGACATACAGAGATTGGTAACAGATGTTTGTACGTGAATACAATGGCTGTGCTATATCCATTGAGTTCGGGATACACGAGGGGGCAGGACCTTCCTTAAGGGTCACTGACACATATGCAGGACAAAGCTTGAACTAGACACTCTTGCACTTACACTCAGACTCGGACACACGTGCTTTTACAAAGAAACGACAATATATACACATATACAGATACACACGAAGACGAACATCACTATTTTACATACTTTGCTACATTTTACAAATACTTTTCTTTTATTCATTTGATATTGGACGATTATCTATTTACCTATTTTTGTATGCTTTTGAACATTTCAGTGTTGTTTGATGACTTTATAGAACTAAATAAAGTCACACTTATTTTTGGACTAACTGGCCGTTTCAGCAAGTTTCTTATACAATCACCTTAAGACACTTGTAAAATATAAGTGTCTGAAAATTCTAACAGTAGGAAACACTAATTATGTGATTTGGTAATGCTGCCCTATTGGTAAATGTAAAGCATAACAACAGGTCCACTTTAACACATACTGATAATTGAAGTTAGTCACATTAACCTAGATGTAAACCGAGCCTTGTTACATCTCAGTGCTGCTGATCTGTGACCTCTTTGCAGCCACTTCCTGTCTACATGGACACCAGCCAGGCCTGTGCTGGGCATTGGGCATGCCGGGCACTTGTCCAGCTCGGCCTGTTCTGCACGATGGCCAGGGCAGACGCAGCGCAACAGGAGTTTAGTAGCAGATGCTTCACATTATTAGAGACTGCAGACTGCTGTTTTCAATCACACTGGATCTATCTGATAGACTTACAATGAGAAAAGAGGATCGGCTAGGCTCAGTTATTTCACCGCACTGTTATAGTTTTGGGTATAGTGTTGAACTGTTCAGTAATGTACTCTCCAAAACCCAACACCCTCACAAACATGTGTGTGCCCTTCCATTCCAAGAGTTAAATCCCCTCTCCGGCTGCTATAGGCTGGGAGGGGAGAGTGCAGCGCTGCCATTGGCTGGGGGTTTCAGGGTTGGCGGGCTCTGACACTGAAGACCCCGCCCCATTGCAATCAAGAGGAAGAGCCAAACATGGACATGCAATTGAGGCGTGTAGCACCACCATTGGCTGGAAGTTTCAAGGTGGGCAGGGGCTCTGACTTTTGCTCTGCAGTCCCTTGAGTCACAAAGCCTGCGGGGAGTGCATTGTGTGTCATCGCACGCATTCCAGATCCCAGATCACTGGGACCCAGCTCCAGGCTATAGGTTTTGTGTCTGGGGTGACTTTCTGAGGAGCCCTGAGATCATCTTATTCTAAATTGATTCTTTGAATGGCATGTGTGTGCTAGGGCTAGAAGAGGTAACCACAGGTCCCAGAACTATATTAAACATATACATAGGGAAAGAAACGCCGTTGTAGAAGATGGGTAATATTATTTATCTATATACAGGTGAAACTCGAATAATTAGAATATCGTGCAAAAGTTAATTTATTTCACTAATGCATGTCTACAAGGAGATTTTGGAGCACTTCATGCTTCCTTCCGCAGGCTAGCTGAATGGGGATGCTGACTTCATTTTCCAGCAGGACTTGGCACCTGCCCACACTGCCAAAAGCACCAAAACCTGGTTCAATGACCGTGGGATTACTGTGCTTGATTGGCTAGCAAACTCGCCTGACCTGAACCCCATAGAGAATCTATGGGGCATTGCCAAGAGAAAGATGAGAGACATGAGACCGAACAATGCAGAAGAGCTGAAGGCCACTATTGAAGCATCCTGGTCTTCCATAACACCTCAGCAGTGCCACGCCGCACTGAGGCAATAATTGCTGCAAAAGGGGCCCAAACCAAGTACTGAGTACATATGCATGCTTATACTTTTCGGAGGTCCAAAATTGTTCTATGTACAATCCTTGTTTTATTGATTGCATGTAATATTCTAATTTTCTGAGATTGTGGATTTGGGGTTTTCATGAGCTGCAAGCCATAATCATCACAATTATGACAAATCACGGCTTGAGCTATCTTGCTTTGCATGTAATGAGTCTATCTCATATATTAGTTTCACCTTTTAAGTTGCATTAGTGAAATAAATGAACATTTGCACGATATTCTAATTATTCGAGTTTTACCTGTATATGCTATATTGCCAAAAGTATTGGGACACCCCTCCAAATCACGCACCTCGGCATGCAGACACTTCTACAAACATTTGTGAAAGAATGGGTCGCTCTCAGGAGCTCAGTGAATGTAAAGGGGTTCTAAAGCCTCCTTTTTTGCTGACAAGCAGTAGATAAAGGCAAAAAGTTTAAAAACAAAAAAAAACGCTTTAACAGCGGTTTAAACTTACCTCGTTATCGCTGCCCGTGCCGAGAATCCGGAACTGCTCGGAGGCCACAAAGGATCATGGGGCGGGCGCAGAGACGCAAGTTAAGTCTATGGACGCGTGCACCCGCATGCAGACACCGCTGGATCGGAAGTGTCTGCAAGCAGAGAGGAGTCAGCGCTGGATCGGAGAGCCGCCGTACCGCTGGAGGGACAGATGAAAACATCAGGAAACAAGAAGAAGACCGGATTAAGAGACATCATTTAAGGTAAGTGTTAACATTAACATGGGGGGGAGGGAATTGTTTTTTTACTTTAATGTCACTTTAAGCGTGGAACAGTGATAGGTTGTCACCTGTGCGAATCAGGCTTCTCTGTCTGGCAATCCGATGGACGTGTCTGGGTTTGGCGGTTACCAGGCGGTTACTTGCCTGACTGCATTGTGCCAAGTGTAAAGTTTGGTAGAGGGGGGATTATGGTGTGGGGTTGTTTTTCAGGCGTTTTAGAAGATGTATAAAAAAAAACGGAGTATTGTAGTATGCGATGATACCTTTCTGATTGGACTAACAAAATATATAAAAGACAAGCTTTCGAGAGTTAACCTCTCTTCTTCAGGTCAGAAGCAATACTAATCAACATGACAACGTTTACCACTTAAAGCAAGAGAAAGTTGTTAGGGAGTTGTATACTACAATACTCCGTTTTGTTTTTCGTTTTTTATACATATATATTACATTTTTCAAAGGTTCCTGCATTATATATCTATTTATATATGGAAAAATCATTAGTTGCAGCCCTACTGTACTGCCACCCATAGAGTCTATACTGTATATATATTGTCCCTGTAATCAGGCAAATTAGATGGCTGCCTTAGGCCCCGTGGCCGCCAAATTTGCCTAATTAGGGAGCTGCCTGTGCTCCTGACAGCCCGCATTTTATTACCCATACACATGCTCTACATTCTGCAAGCATCCACCTGAGTGTCAGCATTCTCTGCAACATATAAAGCTTTCAGTTTGGAGCAGAAATTATATATCACAGCAAAGTTCCCTGCCAATAGAGTCTCGGCTATAAAAGACCCGCCAAAAGCTGTCAGTGCGGTGGTGTTGTGGTTCGCCTGTGTACAGAATAGATGGGATCATGCCAGGGTTGCTGGAGAACTGTGAGCACTATTTTGGGTGCACTGACCTGCACACCGTGCTCGGGGTGTGGAGGATCTGCTGAGGATATCACAAGACTTCTCTGTAGCAAGCTTCCTATATTGTAGCTAGGTTTGCATTGTGTGGCAAGGTTTATATGCTGGTTGTAGCAAGGCTGGAGTGTCGGCTGTAGCCCTCCTGTGCTTACCAGCATCTGGCTGGAGCCTTGATTACTTTTACGTGTTTGGCTCCGCCCCTTGTGTGTGACGGCGAGGAGCCTTCGGGGATCATGTGATTGGGCTGCTCCGTCCAAAATGCCCGGGCCTATTTTTTGTCCCAGTCCGGTCCTGGTTGCAGGAGACAGCCAGAGACTGGGGACATGTTGCAGGAGACAGCCAGAGACTGGGCACATGCTGGAGGAGACAGCCTGGTATTGCGGGCGTGATACGGGACGTTGGGACAGATTGGAAGAAGCAGGGAAGATATGCAACTCTATTTCTACAGTGTACTGGAAGTCTGTACTGTGTACTATGGATCATTGAACCGTTAAATGACCCATAGTACACACTTCCAGTACATTGCAGAAATAGTTACAATTCTCCCCAGCTAACCTGACTATGTTAAAATGTAACCTATTCAAGTTAGCAGGGGAGAATTATAACTCTTTAAATGATCAGGTTGCAGAAATAGAGTAACATTTCTCCCCTGCTTCTTCCAATCTGTCCCACTTCCCCCAATTAAACTTGAAGTTATACAAAGTATTGCTGATATGAAGCAATGACTGAGACATTAGATTGGAGGTGGGAAATACAGGTGAAACTCGAATAATTAGAATATCGTGCAAAAGTTCATTTATTTCACTAATGCAACTTAAAAGGTGAAACTAATATATGAGATAGATATGAGATATGAGATTACATGCAAAGCAAGATAGTTCAAGCCGTGATTTGTCATAATTGTGATGATTATGGCTTATAGCTCATGAAAACCCCAAATCCACAATCTCAGAAAATTAGAATATTACATGCAATCAATAAAACAAGGATTGTACATAGAACAATATCGGACCTCTGAAAAGTATAAGCATGCATATGTACTAAGTACTTGTTTTGGGCTCCTTTTGCAGCAATTACTGCATCAATGGGGCATGGCATGGAAGCTATCAGCCTGTGGCACTGCTGAGGTGTTATGGAAGACCAGGATGCTTCAATAGCGGCCTTCAGCTCTTCTGCATTGTTCGGTCTCATGTCTCTCATCTTTCTCTTGGCAATGCCCCATAGATACTCTATGGGGTTCAGGTCAGGCGAGTTTGCTGGCCAATCAAGCACAGTAATCCCACAGTCATTGAACCAGGTTTTGGTGCTTTTGGCAGTATGGGCAGGTGCCAAGTCCTGCTGGAAAATGAAGTCAGCATCCCCA
>NW_017308243.1:209980-214640 GCF_000935625.1 Nanorana parkeri | reverse complement strand
AAAATGAAGTCAGCATCCCCATAGAGCTTGTCTGCGGAAGGAAGCATGAAGTGCTCCAAAATCTTCTGGTAGACGGCTGCGTTGACCCTGGACTTAATGAAGCACAGTGGACCAACACCAGCAGATGACATGGCTCCCCAAATCAACACAGACTGTGGAAACTTCACACTGGACTTCAAGCATCTTGCAGTGTGTGCCTCTCCATTCTTCCTCCATACTCTGGGTCCTTGGTTTCCAAATGAGATGCAAAATTTGCTCTCATCAGAAAAGAGGACTTTGGACCACTGAGCAACAGACCAGGTCTGTTTTTCTTTAGCCCAGTTAAGACGCTTCTGACGCTGTTTGTTGTTCAGGGGTGGCTTCACAAGAGGAATACGACATTTGAAGCCCATGTCCAGGATCCGTCTGTGTGTGGTGGCTCTTGATTAGGGATGAGCCGAACACCCCCGTGTTCGGTTCTAATTCGAACTTTCGAACATGGAAAAAGTTCTAATTCGAACTTAGAACTCAATGCAAGTCTATGGGGGTAAAACTCAGAAAATTAAATGTCCCCTTTTTGA
This sequence comes from Nanorana parkeri, assembly GCF_000935625.1. NCBI lineage: Eukaryota > Metazoa > Chordata > Amphibia > Anura > Dicroglossidae > Nanorana > Nanorana parkeri. Next base: position 214,080 of record NW_017308243.1, on the reverse strand, counting down.
AGCCTTTTATGCAATTTATTGGCCATAAAAAGTATATGGGCATCCGGGTACTGCTCATGTGTATGACGCGCGTTTTGCTGTGCATGTTTTAACCGCGATTTGCAGCCCACAAAACGTGCTTTAAACGCGCGTTTACGAGGGCTATCCGGCTGTATCCTAATGGATACGCGCGGAAATACGCCCCAAAGAAGCTCCTGTACTTCTTTGGGCATAGGGCGTTTTTCAGCACGTTCCGACACGCTGAAATATGGCCAAGTGAGAACAATGCCCATAAGAAATAATGAGATTTCCCTTGCAGGGCGTTTTACAGCGCGTCGATCAGCGCTGCAAAACGGCTAGGTGTGAACCCAGCCTTAATGGCTCTAAAATTACTGCTCACACTCCGTTTGCGGCGATATGCAACATGTGCGGCACGTAGGCACACCTGACACATATATGCGTGTGTATGTGGCGGGCGCGGACTTAAAAAAAAATTTTTTTTTGCATGTAATGAGTCTATCTCATATATTAGTTTCACCTTTTAAGTTGCATTAGTGAAATATATGAACTTTTGCATGATATTCTAATTATTTGAGTTTCACCTGTATTATGAACATGCTCCGCAAGAAAGTGCCCTAAAATCATCTGTCTGTATTGTTTTTGAAAAAAGTGTCAGCTGTCCCTTCAAGAAAAGTATCGGTAATTGGTATCGGCAAGTACATAAGGGACAATACTTGTACTTGGTCTTGAAAAAGGGATATCAGGACATCCCTAGTTCAAGGTACTGTACATTAGAAAATCCCCAGCTCTCACCTTTGCACCCAGTACCCCTCCATCCACAGCTCTCACTTTTGCACCCAAAAGTGAGAGCTACCCATCCTCAACTCTGGACACCCCAAAACCCCTCTCCTGCCCAAGGCTCACCAAGGGGGGGACCATACAGCAGCCATTAAGGCACTATAAGGCAGGAGCACAGCACACAGCACACTGACTGCATGCTTTGCATCTCTCTCACCAGGCAGTGTGCAAGTAAACATGGAGGGCAGCCTCAGCCCGGGGCCCCAGCTGAGGGATGTGGGCCATGTGCCCTGGGTACCTGGCACTAGTGATGCCCCTGATGTCTGTAACTAAAATGCATACAGGGCTGTAACTAAAATGTATACAAACGATGGAACCCTTTTATGCTGGGCACTCTCCAGACTATTACCCTATTGAATTCATACAAGATTGTAAGTGGACAGCTGCTGAAAAAAAGGCTGACACAGATGTGTATTCCTATATATTCCACTGAAATCAAATGGAACTTCTGATTTAAAGAAGATTGATGTGGATGCCATTGCAAAAGGTTATCTATCCAGCTTAGTTTGTTGTGGTGATCACATGAAGGCCAAGAAGATCTAAGCTCATTAATATTTTCTGATTGCCAAAGCAGACATTACTCCCTTACCTGACAAAGATAAAGTGTTTGATAAGAATGAACCAACCGACTTTGCTTTAAGTGTATTTCCACTTTTGCAGTCAAATTTGAGAAAACCCCTCTATATGTTTTCCTGTGTGTTTCCATTCACACAGCATGCTGAAAAATATTTTTAAAAACCCGCTATTTCTTACCTTTTAGATGTTTTGTTGCAGCAGGCAACATGGGCGATTCAAGGCTTATCTAAACACCTTCTCTGTGATTTGTTCTTATAGAAAGATTTAGGCCTGAAATTGAAGGATTGTGTTTCTCTCATTAACTTCATTAATTAGGGATGCACCGAAATTTCGGCTGCCGAAACACTTAGGCAGAAAATGGTACTATTGGTAAACATCCAATAGTACAAAAATGGCCGAAAATGCGGTGCACCCCCAGCTTCTCTCTTCTCCGCTGCACACCGGCTGCAAGCTTTGGTCCGACAATCCCCACTGCTCTCCCCCGCCTGTGTCAGCAGAAGCAGCGAGGATCAGAGGAGACACAGTGTCGATCCAGCTGCCGATGCCCAGCAGGGAGGAGAGAAGCTGTACTCTGCCGTTGCCTGTCCTGCTTCATCCTGCGGCTTCACCCCCCTGAGACGGGATTCCCGGAGCTGCCATTCAGCTTGGAGCAGCGAGAGGAGCCACTGAGTGACATGCACAGTGCCATCTAGTAGCTGCACTGAGGTACTGCACCCCGCTAATCGCTATCAATGTCCAGCGACACCAGACACAGGGTTGAGAGTGGGGAGGTTCAGGAGGGAGAGCGGGGAGGATCAGCAAGTATGTGAAATATTTGCTGATCCTTCCATGTACTGCTTAAACATCAGTGTGATCAGTTCTGATCACTCTGATGTTTGTAAATAACTGAGGACATAGTATTTATCTACTGTGTGTCACGAGTCTGCAGGTTAGTTAATAATTACCTGGACAGATCTTAGTTGCAGAGTCTGGATACAGGTCAATCTAGATTATGTGTAGCAGCAACATGAGGCGTTGTTTCTTATTATAAGCACAATTAAATTATAAGTTCAGGGTTATAAGAGAGTATCACTTCATACAATCAATATACCACTATGCAGCTAAACGGATGGACAGGAGCAGCTCAGTATAGAGCCGTCCTGTTTATAACAAGGGCTGCAGAAAAAGAGATTTAGGATCCTTTAACTCCTCACCCTCACAGCCCATCCCAACATTACAAAGAAGGAGAAGCAAATAGAAATGTTATCCCTTAAGATGCCAAGAAACCCTAACACACGTAAAAGCAATTAAAACTGCGAGAAGTATTTTTTTTTAGCTTATGCAATGTGAACCGGAACATGTAACAAATGTAAAACAGGTGTTATCCCAATTTGGCTATGAAAGAGAAGATACACTTTAAACTATTCAATGCTTTTAGCAGAATCCCCCCTTTTTTTGTTGTGAAAAAGGAAAAAAAATAAAAGATTTTTTCTGTTTATGCAACATATTGTGTAAGGCCAAAGTGTGTTTAGTCAGCTATTGAATAACCCACTGTTTTGTGAACGTTTTATAAGTAGTTATATAATTTACAATTTTACGTGTAAGTCATACTATTTTGGTTTACCATTTATACAATTCTCAACATAAAAAAAACCAGAGAGAATAAAGAAACCACAAAGGATACAGCAGTGTAAATTAGGTGAGCAGCAGAACAGTTTTAATCAATCATAATAGGCCTAACCAGTGCATGCCTACAGTTTTTTTTAAATCTCTGAGGAAAGGGTGCTAAATCTGAGTAAAGTAAAGTGAGGTGGCTTATGTGCACACTGTTCTTGCATTTATTTATTTTGCAAAAAAATTAGTTATTGAGTAAACTGCCAGCAACAACTGCTTGATGTGCTCCAATCATCCCAAGCTTAAAGTTGTAATCTAAAAAAAATAGCAAACAAAGATGGCAAGGTGTTTTGAGACAGACAGTGTATCACAGACAATACATATTTGCTCTCAATGCAGTGCAGGTCTCTCTACAGTCAGTCAGCATAAAGCAGGGGTGACAAACTCAATTTAATTGCGGGCCGCATCAGCATTATGGTTGTCCTCAAAGGGCCTGTTCTATCTGTAAGACTATATAAATGTAAAGGTTCTATGGTGGGCTGTGTGTACTCTTAGGTGGACTATGCGGGGTCTATGGTGGGCTATGCAGGATCTATGGTGGGCTGTGTGGACTCTCAGGTAGCTGTGCAATTTCTATGGTAGGCTGTGTGGACTCTGAGGTGGGCTATGCAGGGTCTATGGTGGGCTGTCCGGACTCACAGGTGGGCTATGCGGGATCTATGGCGGGCTGTGTTGGCTCTCAAGTGGCTCTGCGGGGTCTATGGTGTGTGGTGCGGGCTCTCAGGTGACTTAGCAGGTTCTATGGTGGGCTGTGTGGTCTCTCACCTGCACCGCACAGGCTGTGCAGGTTCTATGGTTACACTGTCAAGGTAACCAAGGTAAGCTGACTAATCACATGCTGTATCCCCGCCCAGAGCTGGCTAACTCTGCCTATTCCCTGCTTCTCATTCCTTTACCGCCTAATGCGAGAGCGGTGTTAGAATTACTGGCCTAACTTTGTGGAGCTGTGTGTGCACCCGGCCGGCGCCACCCCATCTCTGCGCCCGGGGCAGCTACACTGTTTGCCCCCCCCCCCCGGTGTGGAGCCACGGGCC
>NW_017308243.1:206481-209968 GCF_000935625.1 Nanorana parkeri | reverse complement strand
CCCCCGGCGCCCTACCCTGTTTCCCCCCCCCCCCCGGTTGTTAAGCCACTGGCTCCACTCTATGGAGGAACAAGAAGTAGACATGTAACCCCCGCAAATCTTACATTTAGTTTAGGATCTATTCGGATTTTTATGTCTTTCGTTTATTGGATTTCGGAACTGAAATTCAATTTGGTTCCTTATCCGTCCAAATTTTCATTTTGGAAAAATCCACAACAGGAAGTCACATGATCGTGCCTGTAATGCAACCCCAACAGCCCCCCAAAAAATATGATTGGCCAGAGAACATATGTCCGATTTAGTTTAGTGTTGTATAAAATTTGGACGGATCCAAATTGCATCTGAATGTCCAAATTTAACGAAATTCGTACAAATATCCATTCAGAACGAAACAAAATTTACATGTCTAGATGTTACATTTTTGTTTTTATGGTTTACATACACTTTAAAAACCCATTTATTCCTGTCCACTCGGGTGCGTTGTGTGGGATAATAACACTGCAGGAAAGTGTTAAAAAGCAGTCTGCAAAAGGAGTGCCTGTTAGCAATGAAAGGGTAGGTAATAATTGGGAAACAACTTAAAAGTAGGCCATACACGCATTGAAGTTTGTCCGGTTCTTGATGAACCGCCCATCATTCGCTGTGTGGGTCCTGCTGTTGGCACCTTTCCATCTGGCATCCCTCGATCAGCTGATCAAAGTAGCATGTCGGAACATTCTCGACTGAACGGAGCTTGCAGCCCAACTGCTGCAACATGTTCACTGGAACAAAGCTGCAGCTGTTGGGCTGCAAGCTCTGTTCAGCAGCTGCAGTCAGAATACAATAGAAACAGCCAGGGATTCCCCGATCAACTGTAAGCATTGATGGAAGAATCTATTCAATATTTTTTGTTGAGCCCATGGGTTGAATGAAGAAAAATAGTACCGTGTATACCCAGCTTAAGGCCTCATGCACGTGGACAGAAAAAAACATCACTTTTCGAGACTTTTCAGTTAATTAATCAAATGTGTCTGAGACAAATTGGAACACAGACAATCAGCTTTTAGGCCTGATCCACACCTGAGAACTTTTACGTTTGGATCTATGCGCACGAAAACGTGCAAAACACACCTTTCGATTGAAGTCAAGGAGTTTGCATGTTCTCACTGTGCTTGCGTGGGGTTCCTCCGGGTACTCCGGTTTCCTCCCACACTCCAAAGACATGCTGGTAGGTTAATTGGTTCCTCTCTAAGTTGGCCCTGTATGTATGTGACATAGGGACCTTAGATTTTAAGCTCCTTGAGGGTAGGGATTGATGTGAATGTGTAACTATGTAAAGTGCTGCGTAAATTGTCGGCACTATAGAAATACCTGTAATAAATAAAATAAATAAATAAATAAGTCAATGGCAACTGTTCACACCTTAGCGTTGTGTTGCATATAGAAAAGCACCCGTTGCGCAAAAAAGATACTGGAGCTATTTTGAGGCGAATCCTGTGAAGTTTTGGTTCCATAAACTTGTAATTAAATCACGCGCGTATGTGTGCAAGTGCGCTTTTGCACTTTTTAGACAGCATGGAGAGAGGACCTCCCCTTGTCACAGAGCACACTGGGATCAAGATGGAAGACTCAACACTGAACCACATGTCTACTAGGGACTTCATTAGACTGGTCCAGGCCCAGGTCTGCCTCTAAGATCAGAGGCATGCAAACTGCAAGGGCAGTCGCAAGAGAGCCTGGTGCACAAATATGGATGGACACAAAATCTATGCCTCTGCGTTTTACTCCTCCTGAGAATCAGCATAGTTGTAACTACGGTTGCCACGGCACGCTCAAAAACAGGAACTTATGTCATGGCTGTGTCTGCTTCTCATTGGACGCCTGTACATCTTGTGGCATTGCGTGGCAATACCACTGTGTTATGTGGCCTCAAAATGACCCAGGATTCTCAGCCAGAGGGGCTGAGTGGCTCCAGGAATAAGTTACTTGTACCAGGAAAGGACTGCCTTTTCAGTCCTTTCCTTGTTTTCTGGATCCTAGTTGGGATCCTGGAGCCAGGAGATTTCTTAGAGCTCTGGCTGGGACGAAATCTCCATTCCGTGGGTCCATGCCTTAATAGTGATTATGCACCTGTGTATACATCCCTCATGAAGAGGGTGCTGGGATTTGTTCAGGGCCCCCCACCTGGGAGACAGGAGATTGCCACCTGGGAGTCAGTGTGGAGGCCAGCACAGCAGGGAGCTGCAGGATAGCACAGTATTGAGGTGGTCTGAAAGAACCAGACCGTGGCCCTGCGGATTGAGGCCGGAGCAGCAGTGCTGCAATAGAGAACTATTGAAAAACTGGGACACCGTGAGTGTGTGATAGGACTTGGTGATTGGTGAGCCAATATATGTATATTCTGCTGAAGACAAGCTTTCTTTATGTTGGGTGTCCTGATTACCTGCTGTTAAAAGAGGAAGAAATACTTTTTGTTGATGGAGAAACGCTGTGTGAGTGCTCTGTGAGCTCCCCAACTTCACAATCTCTATGCTGGGAGAAACGCGTCTTAATGCGCATCTTTAACAGCAAAAATGTGCAAAGCAGATTGGGCAAAAAAATTTGTGAAAAAATGCAAACAACTAAGCTTGCGCACACCATCCCGTGCGGCTTTCGTCTTCCGAGCACGCTACCAACCCGCCGATTTTCGGTGGGTTTTCCAGCGTGCTAGGAAGATGAAAGTCGTCCGACCGTACACTAGATGCGGTGGCACACTGCCCATACACCTGCCGATTATCGTACGATCGCGGGATCACCCGCGATTATCGTATGATAATCGGCAGGTGTATGGGCACCTTAAGGCTCCATTCATGCCAGTTGCTGATGCAGGGATTCCTGCATCAGCAACTCGCGATTTCCTGAAGTAGGAATACTCTGGTGTACGTTTAATAAACCGCGATAAAACTAGCTTTATCATGAGTTAACTTTACTCAGCAGATCTCTTTGTTTTTCTCGGCTGCACAGAGGCTGTTTAATAACCTGCGAAAAGAAAACTTATCACACGAAACAGCTGCGAAAGGCTGAGATAAGTCGTCACGGTGATCAGTAGAGAAAGCAATGTGGGGAACGTATTCTGAGCTGCACAATGACATCCTTTGTGATAATCTACAATCCTCCTGACAGGATCGTAGTTTACTCTGCCAAACCACCCAATAACAATATTACAAAGCACCTCTATAGCAAAGTGCAACAGTTATTTCTCCATTAAAATGATGAAAATTTCTAAAAAGCAGGATTTACATGTTCTGATTTGTTCAGCATGTACCAGTACAAAAACATGAATCAAACTACCAGAGGCAACCACAATGCGAGGCAGTGATGGGGTTAAACATTCTAAAGGGGCACTCTGATGGAGCCAAGCAATGTAAGTGGGCACTCTGACACATGCTTGAAATTAGAATGTTTGGCGTCCCTGAAAAAAGCCTGCTGTCCCGAGATAGGTGCATCAGCACTGTGTGTGTGCAAACAC
>NW_017308243.1:201104-206144 GCF_000935625.1 Nanorana parkeri | reverse complement strand
AACTTTACCATTTGGGCCAGTGTTGTCTGGGATGTACGTGCAGCAGGTTCCCGTGTCTTTAATCATTTTGCATACACCCCCCTTCTCCGTTAGAATCATGTCTAAGGCCATCCTGTTTTGGAATGTCATGTAAGAGGTGGGGCCTAATTGGTCAGCAATTCCCTGCAGGGCATCTCTGGTATAATTCACGAACCGCTGCTGATTGTAATATATGTTATTTATCCAATCTACGTTCTTATTGACAGTAATTATGTTAATCAAGGACTCAAAACCTGCTTTTACCTGGTCTCGAGCCTTGAACTCGTCTGGGACCCCCCTTGGGACTCCTATGGCATCTATGTACACATGTGGGTAATGTGGATGAGTGGTACCAGAACGTGGTCTGTGACTTGTCATTTCGTGTGATGGCTACTTGTTGAGCTCCCACCAACCCCATCAGAAGAAGGATATATATCATGGCGTAGACGGTGCCCTATCCTCAGGGGCTGGGACTTTCTTACAGTGGGAGGCGTGAATCCAAGTGTTCTTCCCAGCCAACTTGACAGATGTGGCCGTGCTTAGCAGGACCTGGAAGGGACCATCATATCTGGGTCCAAGGGAATGTCACAAATTTCTTTACTAACACCCAATCTCCAGGTAGCAAGCTGTGAGTCCCGGTATCTGACTCAGGATCTGGAATGGAAGAAAACACTTGTGCATGGACACGGGTTAATTCACACGATAATGCAGTCACATAATTTGTTAACACATCAGATTGCAACTGTAACTGTTGTGGAAAATAACAACCAAGTCTGGGGGCTGAACCAAACAATATTTCCACTACTCTGAGGATGGTATGGTGTGTGGTAGGCTAAGGTGGTCCCCAGGGCAGCCCATATTTATTTGGTCAGAGTGGCTGTGAAGGCGGGGCCTTGGTCGCTCTCGATGACCTCTAGAACCCCGTATCTACACACTACCTCAGACAGGAGTTTCTTTGCTGTCATGTTAGTTACAGGGTAGGCCTCTGGCCACCCTGAAAACATGTCCACAATCACCAAGGCATACTCATATCGGCCACTTTTTGGCATCTGGATATGGTCTATTTGTATTCTTTGAAATGGGTACAGAGGTTTGGCCAGGTGTTTTTGTGGTGCTCTCTCCATCCTCCCTGGGTTGCATTTGGCGCATATAGTGCATGAATTGCAGTAGTTCTTGGTCGCTGTAGTTATTCCAGGGGCCCAGTAGTACTTGCTGATGAGAGAATTCACCAAGTTCTTTGACAGGTGTCCACTTCCATGGGCCCATTGCACCACTGCTGGGTACATGTACTTGGTTAAACAGACTTTTCCTCTCACTTTGTACAGTTCATTCTCGTAGACTGCTCCTTTGTTACCCCAGCTCAGTCTCTCGTCTGTATGTACTCCTTTCTGCATTGAGATTAAGTAGGCCTCATCTGTTGGTATATGGACGGTCAGGACTGTTTCTGCTACTTCTTCATCCACTTTCAGCTGTTTCCTAGCAGCTTGTTTTGCTGCGGTGTCCGCGAGGTGATTGCCTCTGGCTTCTTCGGAATCTAGCTTCTCGTGTGCTTTGACCTTTAGAATAGCCACCTGTTCGGGCAGGAGCAAAGCTTCCATCAATTCCTTGATGGCTGGCCCATGTTTCACCGGTGTTCCAGCGGCCGTTAGGAAGCCTCGCATCTTCCAGATGATTCCAAAGTCATGTGCCACCCCAAAGGCGTATCTGCAGTCTGTGTAGATGTTCGCTCTTTTCCCCTCTGCCAGTTTGCACGCAGCAATGAGGGCTTGAAGTTCTGCTTCCTGGGCAGACATGGTAGGTGGCAGGGGATCCGCCTGTAGGATCTGATCCACGGTTGTCACTGCACAGCCTGTGTGATACTTACCCAGATCGTCCACATGTCTGGAACCGTCAACAAAGAGGGTAAGGTCCGGTTCAACCAGGGGTGTATCACTCACTGTGGGGAGGTGTGTGGTTTCGGCGCGCATGACTTCCAAGCAGTCATGTCCTTCCTGTGCTTCTTTCTCAGTTCTCTCCTCATGTCCTTGTTCCAAACCTTCTTCTTCCTCAGTTCCCTCCTCATGTGTTTCCCCCCTTGAAAGTGGGAGAAGCGTAGCAGGGTTCAGAGTGGTGCAGCGCTGGAGGGTGACATTGTCTGGGATCAGCAGAGATATCTGTAGTCTCAGATGTCTGGCAGAGGAAAGGTGTTTTGGTTGGGTCTGGTTAAGGATGGCAGCAATATCGTGCGGCGCCAGCAGAAGGAGTGGATGTGCTAACACTAAATCAGATGTCTTGTCCAGCAGCGCCTGTGCTGCAAATACAGCCTTCAAACAGGCAGGCCCCCCTCTGGCCACTGAGTCCAACCGGCAGGAGTAGTATCCTATTGGTCTAGTCTTGCCCCCATGAGCATGTGCGAGGACCCCTGATGCATGGCCTTGTCTTTCTGACACAAAGAGTTTGAATGGTTTGCTAGTGCTGTGGAGATTGCTCGTTTAAGCAGCATGAAGTTTTCCACGGATTCGTCAGTCAGGGTGAATGGGATGGATTTGAGGTTGTCGTATAATGGCTGCATGAGGATGGAGGCATCAGGAATCCATGATCTACAATAGGAAATGAGACCAAGGAAGGCATGTAATTGTTTGGCAACCTTGGGCAATGGAATATTCTGGACCACCATGATTCGGTCTTCAGTCATATGGCGGGTGCCTTGAGAGATGCAATGGCCCAGGAATATAACCTTCTCAGAGCACCATTGAAGTTTGTCTTTGGAAGCTTTACACCCCTTTTTAGCCAGATTTGTAAGCAGACTCTCCGCAGTTCCTTCAGCCAGGGACAGGGTGTCAGCACATAAGAGCAGGTCATCCACATACTGGAGCAGGGTACTTCCGGGTGGAGGTCTTGCCATGTGCTCAGGATCCTAGACATAGCATGTGCAAACTGACTAGGGGAGTTCTGGGCTCCCTGTGGCATCACTGTCTAGGTATATTGCTGGCCCTCACGTGTGAAGGCAAACTTTTCACCAGTGCTGCCACATGGGTGGATATTGCCGCCGACTGGGCCAGTTTGAGTGAGTATTGAGGTTTCCTTGGTAGGGTCACTACCTCTTTAAGTTTCACCACCACCGGGGGTACATCCAGGTGTCCGATGTCTTCTGGGCCTGAGGCCCAAAGCTCCTGAGGGATCCTATTCAGAATTTCAGGGGAAATGGTGGGTTTTCCATGTGGTTGATGAAGTGAAAGCATCAGGGGCAGGGAGCAAAGGGCTGAAGAATCCTCAGGTGACAATGGTGAATGTAAAGTCACTCCTCCCTCTGGTGTGAAGACGATGGAGGCCTGGAGTCTGGATAGCACATCTGCACCAAGCAAGTTAAGGGGACAGGTAGAGGACAACACAAATCTGACCAACAAGTTAGGATATGTCCCTATTTGGAGTGGTTTGGTGAGAGGATTGGGGCGTGGTACCCCATCTACACACACACAGGACACATCTATGTCTGAAAGAAAAGAATCATTTGGCAGGTCTGTTGCTTTAAGTACACTTCTGGCTGCACCCGTGTCAATAAGGAAGGTGGTGGGTATCCCCTGTACAGGTAGGACGATTTTCCCTGAGGGCCCTCCCTCCCCTGAAGACGCTGCCATGAGAGGGGAGGAGAACACGGGTTTGCCCCTGTGCTAGTGGGAAGACGGGCGAGCCATGGCATGATTCGCAGCCCCCTCCTCTTGTTGCCGGTGGCGGCGGGGGGCCCTGCATTCCCTCCTGAAATGCCCTAGTCTCCCGCAGTTTTAACAGGTAATCCTCTCCCTCCGGCTAGGTAGGGGAGGAGGCGGTGGGTGTCCACGTTAACAGGCCTCGTCCTCGATCATCATGACTGGGGCTGGCTTTCTTTGGGTTTTCTGGCTTTCCAGCCCCTTTGCTACTAACAGCAAGTTGGCCATGGTCATGGATCGGTATTCTGGTCAGGCCTGTAACAGGCCTTTCCGAATGTCCTCTCTGAGGCCTGCAACAAAGGCAGAGGAGAGCATTTGGGAATGTGGTCGGCTAGTTTATCCAGTGGTGGAACTACCGCCGCTTCTATTTCAAAGAGGGTTTTCCCGAAACTCGCTCTCACTGGGTAGTGGACATTAACCCTTAGCACCAAGATGTCAGGAATCGCTGGGACAACAGGCTGATGGCCAAGTTTATGTGGGGGGCATACCCCCCTTCTACTACTTTCACTAATCCCCAATTTGTTTCATCCACAGTGAACATTAACCCACAAACACATTTAGGACATGACATTACAGCGCGGAACTGAACCACTGGCTGACTGACTAAGTTCACCTCGGGGGGACCGACACGTCGGCCCGGATTTCCGTCCATAGATGCCCATTACAGGGTTCCTCTTTCTTGGGGCATAACAGCGTGGAACTGAACCACTGGCTGACCGACTAAGATCGCTTCAGGGGGACCGACACATCACCCCGGATTTCCGTCCGTAGGCGCCCACTACAGGGTTCCTTCTTTCTCGGGGCATACAGCTCACCGAGATGAGGACGACCCCTTAGCCAATTCTTTTAGCTCGGCTCAGCCTCGGTCCAGAGCCGCAAAACACCTCAAGCCAGGATCAGCATCCTGTAGCAACTTCTTTTAGCTCGGCTCAGCCTCGGTCCAGAGCCGCAAAACACACAAACAAATAACACACACAGCCAGCAGAAATCTCTTATGCAGGTTCTTAGCAAAACAGCCCTGGGCAAGGAAAAGTTTACCTGCCTTTTGCCGTCCTTGTCCGGCTCAGCCTCGGCCCAGAGCCGCAAAACCCCGCAAGCCAGGATCAGCATCCTGTAGCAACTTCTTTTAGCTCGGCTCAGCCTCGGTCCAGAGCCGCAAAACACACAAACAAATAACACACACAGCCAGCAGAAATCTCTTATGCAGGTTCTTAGCAAAACAGCCCTGGGCAAGGAAAAGTTTACCTGCCTTTTGCCGTCCTTGAACAGCCAAGTGGATGTGACAGTGGATCAGACAGAAACAAGTAGTACAGTGGTAAGATATTGAAATATGCCT
>NW_017308243.1:196290-198686 GCF_000935625.1 Nanorana parkeri | reverse complement strand
AGCTATGTGCGGGGCCTCGGACGGAAGTAGGGCAGGTGGCAGCGTTGATGCATCTCCCATTAGTACATTAGGGAACACGGGAGTGTGGTAGGAGCCATTGGCATTCAGCACCGGGAGGAATGGGTACATGGGGTTAATATGCCTTCCGGATGCTGCCTGACTTGGGGCACCAAGATGGCCGCCACCAGAAGGAGGCGGAAGTACACTGGGCTGGGCAGGAAGTGACATGAAAGGTATACCAAGATGGCCACCACCGGATGTAGTGTTATAGGGGTGGGCGTGGTTAAGCCACCAGGGACGGTAGTCGTCATAATGACCTGGGAGGGAGGAGCCACGGATGATGGGGCGTTAGACGAAGGGTGCGGTTTGGAATAGTTGTCTGTCCAGGTGCCGCCATGATAGGGCGGTGACTCAAACACATTATCAGCTCTGTGATACACATACATAATTTCATCGTTTTGTTTAACTGTTTCTTCTACCCATCCCTCTTTGTGCAGAGCCTTTGCTCTACGAAACCAGGCTTCAGCTATTTTCATCAAACCCTTATCATTTAACTTCCCTCGATGTTCCCTTATCAAGGTGCGCCAGAACTCTGGCTGGAGACGGACAATATCATGTTTCAAGTTACATACTTTTGCCAACTTCTGTAATTTCCTCACTGCGTCAGCCCCCTCCCTCTCTTCCACAATCTCGGAGGGCAACATCCCTTTTTCTGGTTTACTCGGCTTCTGTCCCATCTCTGAAATTTCCCAGCTGGTATCCTGACCTCAACACCCTGTCTGGTTCCTCTTTGGCTGATGCAGCGGTGGGTGTTGACGGGCAGTGGGGACACCTGGCAGGCTCGTAGCTCTCCGCTATGGCGGCTTGCTCTATTTCAAAGAGGGTTTTCCCGAAACTCGCTCTCACTGGGTAGTGGACATTAACCCTTAGCACCAAGATGTCAGGAATCGCTGGGACAACAGGCTGATGGCCAAGTTTATGTGGGGGGCATACCCCCCTTCTACTACTTTCACTAATCCCCAATTTGTTTCATCCACAGTGAACATTAACCCACAAACACATTTAGGACATGACATTACAGCGCGGAACTGAACCACTGGCTGACTGACTAAGTTCACCTCGGGGGGACCGACACGTCGGCCCGGATTTCCGTCCATAGATGCCCATTACAGGGTTCCTCTTTCTTGGGGCATAACAGCGTGGAACTGAACCACTGGCTGACCGACTAAGATCGCTTCAGGGGGACCGACACATCACCCCGGATTTCCGTCCGTAGGCGCCCACTACAGGGTTCCTTCTTTCTCGGGGCATACAGCTCACCGAGATGAGGACGACCCCTTAGCCAATTCTTTTAGCTCGGCTCAGCCTCGGTCCAGAGCCGCAAAACACCTCAAGCCAGGATCAGCATCCTGTAGCAACTTCTTTTAGCTCGGCTCAGCCTCGGTCCAGAGCCGCAAAACACACAAACAAATAACACACACAGCCAGCAGAAATCTCTTATGCAGGTTCTTAGCAAAACAGCCCTGGGCAAGGAAAAGTTTACCTGCCTTTTGCCGTCCTTGAACAGCCAAGTGGATGTGACAGTGGATCAGACAGAAACAAGTAGTACAGTGGTAAGATATTGAAATATGCCTGCCGTACTTTCAGGGTTGCGCAAGCCCCCTTGGTCTGTCTGGTCCTCAGCCCCGCCCGCGTGTCACGGCTGCTCTTGGATCGGAACCCAGGGCCCCACGATTTTGGGCGCCAGCTGAAATGGATCTGAACCACAACTGGGTTCACACAAGATGTCTGCTGCTGTTTCTAATTATGTTGTGTTCGGTGCACCGGAGAAATCACAAACTCAGAATTAACGGTCTATGAAAGTTCTAATTTTATTCAGGGCGGTCTCTCTCCTTTATACACAGATAACAGGAGAGTGTTCGTCACACATATGCCCACATCTGTTATCTCTAAATGTCTTGTACTATTGGGCAAACTAGAGGAGCTGTTAGTTAAAGTCTTGTGTCTTGGTTAGTCAAAGATATCTTCTGCCTGTAGCATCCTCCCTTGGCATTCCTTTCATGCATCCTCGGCAAGCTACCGAATACAGGATATATCTCTTGGTTACGCATAGCAACGCTAAAAAACTGAGTAAGGAAAGTCACAAAGCTAGGAAGCAAATGAAACAAATTCAAAACAATTCAAAACATAGAAAAGGACATTTTCTTGATATGATCCATATTCCTTCACACCATCGCTGGCTGTTTACATTCAAAGCCGATTTCCCGTTCGTGCGCGCGGCCTAGCAGCGGGCGGGGCGGGTTAGGACATTTAAAAACGCCCACCCGCATTCCGTCCGCTGTCCGGCCGTTTAATTACAACGGCCGGACAGCAGGTGGTTAATTATTTAATTCATA
>NW_017308243.1:185475-196128 GCF_000935625.1 Nanorana parkeri | reverse complement strand
TCTTT
This sequence comes from Nanorana parkeri, assembly GCF_000935625.1. NCBI lineage: Eukaryota > Metazoa > Chordata > Amphibia > Anura > Dicroglossidae > Nanorana > Nanorana parkeri. The sequence goes on along the minus strand of NW_017308243.1, from coordinate 196,123 downwards.
TATATTTTACCAAAAAATTGGGTAATAATAAATGTTTTATCATTTAATATAGGGGAAACTGTTTTTTTTTTTTAAATTTCGGTAATTTTTCCTTAATATAGTAAAAAAATAAAAACCCCAGTGGTGAATAAATACCACCAAAAGAAAGCTCTATCTGTCCCCAAAAAAGGGTATAAAATTCATTTCAGTACAGCGCTGCATGACGGAATAAATGTCAGTTAAAGTACCGCAGCGCTGAATACTGAAAAATGGCCTAGATGGGAAGGGGGTTTAACACCGCGGATGTCAACTGGTTAAAAAGTTAGATACCGGTAACAGCTGGATAGAATAGCACTAGGCTCTGAATAGAACATACCACTCAAACTTCTCCTCAGGACTGGAAACAGAGAAGAACTGAGTGACAGAGGAGGAGGTTCCTGTATCTTTGCTCAGTGCTTCTCGAGAAAAAGGCCTTTATCACCAGGTCTGACAGGGTGCTAAATCAAGGGTACTTTTCACAATACTTATCCAGTGATAAAGCTGTTCTCTACTTTTCTCCCTTTATTAAACAGGTACATTCCCATTACTTTCTGTGTACTTATCACCAGGATGAGAAGAGGTGAGATATTTCAGTTCCTACCGGACTTATCACGGGTTATTAAACACAATTTTCTAGACTTTTCCCTTTGCTAAGGTGAGAAAAGCCTTCTCACTGCTTATCACACTCTTTCACAGTTTATTAAACGTACACCTTAATCTTTTACAAGCGGCAGCTGTCACCCATTTAAGTTAATAATCAGGTGACAGTGGCTGCATTTGAAAGCGGCAGAAGGACACTGCATGTGATACGATTACATGTGGTTAGGAATCAATCACTCTCCTTGGATGCACGATCGATGCATCCAGAAATAGTGATTGGTTCCTAACCACATGTAATCGTATATCACATACGATTACATGCAGTGTGCCGGCATTCAAATGCAGTGGCTGTCACCCAATCAATAACTTGAACGAGTGACACCTGCCGCTTGTAAACGGCAGACTGGGGATTCCTATTGCAAGTTGCTGATGCAGGAATCCCTAATCTCACCTAAAACATGCACTATATTGTCAAAAGTATTGGGACACCCCTCCAAATCATTGGATTCAGGTGTTCCAATCACCACCATGGCCACAGGTGTATAAAATCAAGCCTAGGCTAGGACTGCTTCTATAAACATGTGTGAAAGAATGGGTCGCTCTCAGGAGCTCAGTGAACTCAAGCGTGGTACCGCGATAGGTTGCCACCTGTGCAGTAAGTCCATCTGTGAAATTTCCTTGCTACTAAATACTCCACGGTCAACTTTTTGTGATTTAACACAGTGGACGAAACTGGGAACAACAGCAACTCGGCCACGAAGTGGTAGTCCACGTAAAATGACAGAGCGGGGGTCAGCGCATGCTGAAGCACACAGTACGCAGAAGTCGCCAACTGTCTGCAGAGTCAATAGCTAAAGACCTCCAAACTTCATGTGGCCTTCAGATTGGCACAACAACAGTGCGTAGAGAGCTTCATGGAATGGGTTTCCATGGCTGAGCAGCTGCATCCAAGCCTTACATCACCAAGTGCAATGCAAAGTGTCGGATGTAGTGGTGTAAAGCACGACGCCACTGGACTCTAGAGAAGTGGAGACGTGTTCTCTGGAGTGACGAACCACGCTTCTCTGTCTGGCAATCCAATGGACGTGTCTGGGTTTGGCGGTTGCCAGGAAAACGGTACTTGCCTGACTACATTGTGCCAAGTGTAAAGTTTATTTATAATAGGGGAAGGCTACCTCGGCTCCCCAGCTTTAGTGGAACTACAAGTCTCATGAGGCAATGACAGCTAGGGTTGCCACCTGTCCAGGATTCACCCGGACATTCCGGGTTTTGAATGCTGTGTTCGGGTTTCATGGCAGCAGAAACCCAGACGCAAGATGTTAGGCAGAAAGGGGCAACCAAAATTAAGATTGGGGCTACTGGCCCCCTCCTAAAAACAGTCTCAACTGTGATATTTACATAAGAATGGGTGGTGCTAGTTACATATGAATAAGCCATGACTCATTCTCCCCCAAAAAATGTCCGCTCGTCGCTAGAGTGTTCGGGTTTCACTTGAAGAAAAGGTGGCAACCCTACTGACAGCACACACACACATGACTCCCAGATGCAGAGGCATTATGGGATTTTTAGTACTACAACAGCTGGAGTCCTAAAATTGCCTAACCCTTATTTATAACACAGGAAGCTGCTAGTAATGCCTAGTATTAGCAGGATGTGAGCTGCCTGTGATGACAGGGTTAATAGAAGGGGGCGTGTCCATGACGTTTTCCGAGGCCGGCTTAATACAAACCACAGTGCATAAGGAAAGGGGAAACCCGCGTAGCGTGGGCAGAGGAACTGTAAGGTTGGAGTTAGTCATGTGACTCCGGATTTCAATATATTGTTACGTTATCTCAGCGGGTAGCCTTCACTAATGGGAGGGAGGTGACAGTGTCCTTGTGACATAAAGGGAGGCTCTCAGCAGTCGGTGACACCTTTGTGTATTGGCATGCTGTGTGTTTACACATCCTCGTCAGCTGAGCAGGTGGGGAGTGTCTGACCGGAGCAGCATGGAAGAGCCGGCTTCGCTGCAAGTATGTCAGAAGCTCAGCTACGCTTTTGGCCATTTTCTCAATGACTTGTGTGCCTCCATGTGGTTCACCTATTTCCTGATCTACTTCCACTCTATACTGGGCTTTAACTCGTTTAACGCCGGCCTCCTCCTGCTGGTGGGCCAGATTGCTGATGGCATCTGTACTCCTCTTGTTGGCTATGAGTCGGATCATCGTGCAAGCAGTCTGCCATACGGACGCCGGAAGTCGTGGCATCTAGTCGGTAGGTGTGCAGGGTGCATATTGCTCCAAAATGCATGTCACTTTAAAAGGTCCCATGCAGAAAGGAAATAACTCTGGCCTCCCTCCAGCCTGTCTTCTCCTCCGCTGCAGGCATGCAATGTTCCTTTTGGAGTCCTCACGTCCTAATAAAAGTTGTATAGAATGTGATGACTTAACTAAGCCATTACACATGTGGGTCATGTGTTCTGTTCATGCTTGCTTTTGCATGTTTGTGTTCCCCCTTTGCTGTGTCCCTATTGACTTTAATGGGTTCATATACACGAGAGAAACGCTCAGTAGTATTTTGTGCCACAGTGCGTTTGTTGTGTGGGATGTTTTTTTTGTTTTTTTTTTTTCCTTTTGTATGCTTTTTCACTCTCAAAAAATGGGAAGCAAAAATGTGTGTCTTGCCAGTCTTTGGGGTGCCCTTAGAAATAAATGGCACCGCGATCGTGTTGTGTGTTTTTGGCACGGTCCAGTAAATGTGTGCGTTTTGTGGAACACACAGGTGTGAATGGGGCCTCAGGAACTTTAGACTGCTGCAGCGTAGGGGGGAGAGAGGCTGAAAGTGTCGGTCTAGGAGCAATCCGACTCTGAGGATCAAGTGACTGTAACTTCCTCTCTAGATGAAAATGAGCAGTTAACTCTTGCATCGCAGGGGTAGCCCCACTGCAGGGGTTCATTGAACATTTTTGTCTGAATTACTTAAAAACCCATGTGTCCAGGTAGTTTGGAGCTAATTTTTAAATGCACCTAGATGCATATAATTTCCTGTGGCTCAATGTTCCTAGAAGTTTAGCAGTGTTAAGGTGCATTCAGTCCACATTTATACTTACAAGAATGTTCTGCATCCTGCAAGCGTTTAGCCTGATTTTGCAACCAGGAACATCTAAATGCAAGAAAGTGACCTTGGATGCATGCCAGTTGTATATACCTCCCAGCTATCTTCTGTGTTTTTAAAGGAGAACTATGAGGTAAGTGAAAATCACTCATCCTCCTAGTTGGAGCCGACTTGTGACAATTAAACACGTCGGCACAATAGATCGGGAAGTGAGCGAACACCTACCGTCGCTCGCTCACTTCTCAATCATCTCCCTGCAGAGAGCGGTGACTGTCAGTCACCGCACCCTGCAGGGATTCCCCCCTCCGATCCTCCAGCGCAGACTGGAGAAACGGACGGGGCGGGTACAGCTTGCTCTGCCTCTAGATAGGGAGAGCCAGCTGTCACTCGCGCAGCTGGCTGGATCTCAACAGTAATGTTAGGATCCGTCCCGGCTGCGTCCGTCTCAGTATACCGCGAGCTGTAGCTTGCGATATACTGAGCTTTTGGTCATGGGAGGACGCTAGTATATGTCCTCCCATGACCCTTAACCTCCTTGGTGTTGGACAACATTGAAGTGAAATAGTTTGATACATATATGTAATTATAGCAGATTACATTGTATTGTGTGTAAATGTCATGTTTGCACTTTTGAATTTCACGCCGGCTCCGCCCCCCGCTGTGACGCCCGAAAACGAAACTGAATGCCGGTATCGGCCGGGTGCACACAGCAGAGGACACCACGGGCTCGCAGGGACAAGGTAAGTGACACTTTAGCGCAATCCTGTGAGTGGCTCGGGGTTACCACTTTCAGTACTGAAAATTAACCCAGAGACACACTCGGAATACCGCCAGGGAGGTTAAGAGGACTATGGGGAAAAACACTTAGCCCATAGTTCTCTTTTAATGCAGGAGGCCTGTGTGTATGGGTCCATTTACGGCACCCAGAGCATCTTGCTGTACCATGTGCTTACATGTGCATTTAATTGCAGCCAAACGCATAGTACACTGGGGTACAGTTATCAATCTGGCAACATCATCCGGGTCTAATGTAGCCATGATTTCTAGTGCATCTGGCGACCGAGTTATTATCCTATATTATAAAATATATTGTATAAAAAAAAAAAATGCACGAAACGCGCGTAGAAACACACCAAAATGCTGTTGCCTAGGTGTGAACCCAGCCTTAATGTAACAAATGCTGGATGCAGTTACTTGGCAGTTGAGAAATTGTGCAAAATGGTCTAACACATGTGCAGTTGGTCACAAACATTAATGTCGTAAGAACATTTAAAAAAGACACCACATTTTTTTCTTAGTTGGCATATTTTGATGCGGCTGCCCTTTGTGAGGCAGCCCATTGAAATTATTAGGCTGCTCTGAGTCACGCACATGCACACTAAAACTTTGTCACTTCACGGAGGCTAATAGATAATATAAGTAACAAAGTAGAAGGGTTTTACTTTGTGCTTGTGCTATTTGGTATTTCTGAATGTGTCTTGTGAGTTGTCTTTAGCAAGGAGATGTGGTGTACCTGTAAGCTTCAGTGATTGTTGTATAGCCATGTTGTAGGGATGTGTGTGGGCTTGTTGTTGGCACGGAACCCGCAAAACGGTGTCGGTGACCCATCGCCCTCTCGTCCCAGTCAGCTGCTGCAAGGGCATTCCCCACCCCATAGCTACACCTAACAAAGGGGCAGGGAATACCCTGCCTGCAGCTGTTTGGGCTGGTAGGGCGATGTGTCACTGACAGTTTTGCTTGGGCAAATCTTGTTTTGGACCAAGACTGAAATGGATCTGAACCACAACTGGGTTCACACAAGATGTCTGCTGCTGTTTCTAATTATTTTGTGTACGGTGCACCGGAGAAATCACAAACTCAGAATTAACGGTCTATGAAGATTCTGCTTTATTCAGGGCGGTCTCTCTCCTTTATACACAGATAACAGGAGAGTGCTCGTCACACATATGCCCACCTCTGTTATTATACTATTGGGCAAACTAGAGGAACTGTTAAAGTCTTGTGTCTCTCGCTAATTGGTTAGTCAAAGATATCTTCTGCTTGTAGCGTCCTCCCTCGGCATTCCTCCGATGTGTCCTTGGCGCGCTCCCGAATACAGGATATCTCTCTTGGTTACGCATAGCAACGCTAAAAGCTGAGTAAGGAGTCACAAAGCTAGGAAGCAAATGAAACTAATTCAAAACAATTTAAAACATAGAAAAGGACATTTTCCTGATATGATCCATATTCCTTCACAAGACCACACACCCCTTCACAGTTGTAGGTTTGAATCAAGAAAATTATTTTATCCCCATTCACACCTGAGTGATTTGAAGCACGTTTCCAAAAGCACCTTATGCTTGACACCAAAATTTAAATATTCTTCTATTGTGCGTGTTCACATCTGAATAATGTGCTGTTGGTCATCACTCAATGTACAGGAGCTTCTTTGGGGCATGATCAGGCATTTTAGGTCCCAACAGACTTCAGTGGGAGCACCTGGAATTTTTTATTTTTTTTGTTGGCACTTAACTGTCTCCTCCTAGTAACGAGCTTTCCATTTGGCCCGTTCACGCCAGGCCCGTTGGGCAGCCTTTGCTCGGCATGGAGCCTTAGGCCTCATTCACACACAACGTAAGAGCAAAATTGTACATGCGCGCATATAAGAGCGTATATGCATGCACTATTTGCAATCCCACAATGCATAATTTCTAATAGAAATGTTAATGTACTGTATGCGCGTAAATACGCAGAAATACGCTGCCCGGGCGTTTCTCGGTTCCATTCTGTTTTTGCACATTGTTATGCTACGCAAATATACAGCTGCGTATGGAGCCATTTATTTGCATGTGCTGCATATGGTACAATACGCGTGTATACCCTCGGCAGTGTGAATGAGGCCTTGCATAAATATTCCTAAGCTCACAGCAGGTCCAGGTAACTGACAGTAGAAACTGTTGGAATTTGTCTCCTACCCTGTGCACTTGAGCATTGGACTCTTAGTTTTTTTTAATCTTTTATTTGCATGTTTGTAAACACGTTTTTCATTCCCAGCTTTAGCCAATGTTAAGTTAGTAAGTGTAGAAGACTGTTGGGCACAAAGTGGCACAAAAAATGTTTTTCAGGACCTCCCATTAAAGTCTATTGGTGCCCAAAATGCACCATCATGCATCAAAAAAGCTCTTGTATTTTTTGAGCACTGAGCGATTTTATATGGTTCTATAGAATAACATGGAAATGCACTTCAGATCATTCGGGTGTGAACAGGGAATAAAGTTCATTACTTCATCACTGCCTGAAGCATCCTCTTCTATGACAATCAGTCTAATTGAATGTTCATTTTTCGGAAGACTCTTTGGAATGAATGTTAAAGTGAAATTAAAGGCTGAATTTCCCCCACCCCTCCCTCTCCCAATGCTGCTTTGCGGGTGCCCGCAAATATCTGCATATATCTACTGCTTACTAGCAGTTTATGCATCCAAAAAACGCCAAGGGTTTAACCTCCTGCCGTCCACCCGTTCAGAAAAAACGGACAGACGGCAGACAGCATTTTTTTTCCTGCGCGCACAGGCAGGAAAAACCCGTCCGTTCTGTACAGCCGTTACTGGCTTTTTCACATACAACCGATCAGCGGCTCTATAGCCGCCAATCGGTTGTATGGGATGATTTGTTCGCCTGACCCCCCCCCTTGAGTGCCGCCGCACAGAGGATCGGTAAATATCAATGATACTTATCGATCCTCCGTTCGGCCACGCACAGAGCCGCTGTCATGTTCTTCAAAAAAACCTACCAATATGAATATAAAGTACCAAAAAACAGGTGTCCATAAAGGACTGAAAAAGTGCTCATGTGCAAACAATCAAAAGGAAAGCTACATTCCTCAATAAGATAAGTGAATAAATGTAACAAGATATCACACTATAAAAACCATAATTAATTAATTTTTTTAATAATTTTTTAATTTTTTATAGTTCACTTCGATATACTTAGTTTTATGGTTTTTATAGTGTGATATCTGGATCGGGCTCTGGATCCCTGGGCGGACGCGGTGGATGCCCTGGTGGCTCCTTGGGGGCCCTACGGTCTGATATATGCCTTCCCTCCGCTTTACCTGTTACCTCGGCTGCTGCATCGCATAGCGGTCGAAGACGTCCCCGTCATCCTCGTGGCCCCGGACTGGCCTCGGAGAGCATGGTACGCGGACGTGGTTCGGCTGCTGGTGGACGCCCCTTGGCGGCTGCCTCTGCGTCCGGATCTTCTGTCCCAGGGGCCTGTGTGCCATCCTTCTTTACAGTCGCTGGCTTTGACGGCGTGGCTGTTGAGAGCCAGAGGGTTGTCGGATGCGGTCATCTCCACAATGCTTAGGGCCCGCAAGCCGTTCTCTAGGAGGATTTACCATCGTACCTGGAGGGCCTATTTTGCCTGGTGCGAGGCTGGGGCCTGCTCTCCGCGCTTGTTTTCCATCAGCAGGATTCTTGCTTTTTTGCAGCGCGGAGTGGCTCAGGGGTTGGCCTTGAGCACGATGAAGGGCCAGATCTCTGCCTTGACGGTTCTCTTCCAGCGTCCTTTGGCGTCTAACGCCTTGGTTCGTACATTTATTCAGGGAGTTACGCATATTGTTCCCCCTGTCCGCTCGCCGTTGGCTCCATGGGATCTGAACTTGGTGCTTTCGGTGCTACAGGAATCTCCCTTTTGAGCCTCTAAGGGACATTCCACTCTTGTCTTTGTCACAAAAGGTGGCCTTTTTGGTGGCCATCACTTCGGTTCGGAGGGTTTCTGAATTGGCTGCCTTGTCTTGCAAGTCTGGATGTGGTGCGCGGTCTTCGTGTTTATCTGGATGCTACTGCTTCCTTCCGTGGGACGGATTCCTTGTTCGTCCTCACGAGTGGCCCTCGTAAGGGCCGGGCCGCGTCGGCGGCTACTGTTTCCCGTTGGAATTGGACTGTTGTAATACAGGCGTATGCCATTAGGGGGCGGGAGCCCCCTTTTCCTGTCACTGCCCATTCTACTAGGGCTGTTGGCGCATCCTGGGCTTTTCGCCATGGTGCGTCTGTTTCTCAGGTTTGCAAGGCCGCTACTTGGTCTTCCGTTCACACCTTTTGTTAAATTTTACAAGGTGGATGTTTTGGCATCGGCGGATGCTGGTTTGGGGCGTAAGGTTTTGCAGGCGGCCCTTTGAGTGGTTCCTTTTGGGTTTCGTTGTTTAGCCCATCCCTCATTGGTTACTGCTTGGTGACGTCCCTACCTTTCAGGATCTCCGATCTGTTGCCCTGTGTCCTTCAATGAACGGGAGAGAAAATAGGATTTTTGTACTCGCCGTAAAATCCTTTTTCTCTCCGTTCATTGAAGGACACAGGCCCCGCCCTCTTTCTCTGGGTATGCACTCCTAACTGCTTGTTACTAACTGGAGACTTGTCAGCAGGTGGGGGGTTGGGCCACCAGAAGGGGCCGCCCCTAGGCTGTCTGTCTTTTTTTTTATGTGCCTAGCGTCCTACTCCTGCAGGTGGCGATATACCTACCTTTCAGGATCTCCGATCTGTTGCCCTGTGTCCTTCAATGAACGGAGAGAAAAGGATTTTTTTTTACGGTCAGTACAAAAATCCTATTTTTTGATGGTAGCAGTCATCAGCGGCTTGTGAGCCGCTGATGACAGCTGTTAATTTGAAGGGGACAGTCCGGGAAACAGTTCTACTATAAGCTCATGGTCGCTAAAGCGTCCATCCTTGGCAGCGAAAAGAGTTAATATAGGGGAAATAGTTTTTGTTTTTTTCTGTAATTTTTCCTTAATATAGTAAAAAAATAAAACCCCCGTGGTGATTTAAATACCACCAAAAGAAAGCTCTATCTGTCCCCAAAATTTTTTTATAAAATTAATTTCAGTCAAGTTACCGCAGCGCTGAATACTGAAAAATGGCCTGGATGGGAAGGGGGTTTAACACTGCTTCAAGTGGTTAATTATGCTTTAAGGTAAATGTTTTATCCTGAAAGATTATAGGGAGCGTTTTATTGAGAAATTACACTCGCTGGCCACTTTTTAGGTTCACCTTGCTAGTACGGAGTTGGACCCCCCTTTTGCTTTCAGAACTGCCTTATTTCTTTGTGGCATAGATTCAATAAGGTGTTAAACATTTGTTAGATTCTGGTGCATATTGACATAATGGCATCTAGAGATTTAAAATTTCCAGGAAATTTTTAAGCCATGAGAAAAGATAATGTTTGGATAAATTGAAAAAAATTTAATTGTAGTATTTTTACAAATTGGAAAGTCATTTTTTTACACTAGGAATGGGAAATGCAGTGTATATAAATATTATTTGTGAAAAAGTACAGCTTATTCAGTAAATAAACTAAACCTTGCAAATTGAAGCTTTTGCTCTCAGCAGAAGTTGCACTTATACTGTGATGGTGTAGAACAGGGGCGCCCACAATTTTTTTTGTCTGGAGATCTACTTTTCAAATGACGAGCTCAATGAGATCTACCAACGAACAAACACCTGCGTTCAGGGGCGGGATGGTGTGTGGCAGTGCATTGAAGTAAATGGCACCGCAGCCAGGCCCCTCACCCACAATGCGATCGACTGCACCCGGAACCCAGGCACATTAGTGCCTGCGTTCGGTCCAGTGCGATCCGCAAAAATGCTGCAAGCACTATTTTTGTGGATCACACTGGACTGGAGTGCAAGCACTAATCTGCCTGCGTTCCGTGTGCAGGCGATCGCATTGTGGGTGAGGGGGACATCAAACTGTGGGCGGGGGACATGGCTGCGGTGCAACCCCACGCCCCCTCTGAATGCAGGGAGTCGGCCGGCTTGCACTCCATTGCGTTCTAGAGGAGCCGGGTCCTATCCTCCCGCGGTGGTCGTGTGGCTGACGTTGCACACGGGGCATAGCCATAGCCAGCTCCTTTTGTGCATGTGGCAAGAAAAAAAAGGTGCCCCCTAACAGGGATGTGACGTCA
>NW_017308243.1:136955-185434 GCF_000935625.1 Nanorana parkeri | reverse complement strand
GGGGGGGGGCTTCGGGGAACTATTAGGGGTCTAAACAGCCCCCTGATATTTCCTTTTTAAAATAGAAAAAAAAATTGAGGACACAAAGTCCTTAAGCTCTTTTTCTGCAGCCTCTGTTCTTAATGAATGGAAAGCACATCACAATAATTCATTCAGAAAATATTGACTATCTCACCAGTTTCTGAATGGGGAGGAGCATCTGTACAGAGTGCTTCTCCCATTCAGAAACTCATGAATGAACAGGAAGTGATATAAATCACATCCTGTTCATTCATAACTGTGGACACATAATACTATGTGTCCCCAGTTATTTACAAGCACTGGAGTGATCAGCTGATCGCTCCAGTGTTTGTCCTGCACAGGGGATTGGTACATATCACTGCCACATTCAAAATCACTTAAATCCCCTTTCTTCCCCATTCTGATGCTCGGTTTGATCTTCAGGAAGTTGTCTTCACTACATCTGCATTGAGTTGTTGTCATGTGGTTGGCTGAATAGCAATTTGTTACACCAATCAATTGAACAGTTGTACCAAATTAAGTGGCTGGTGAGTGTATATACATTGCAATTTTTTTGGAGCTTCATTCTATTTTCTGTTCTGAAGAAATTGCTGTTAGTTCCACCATGTCATTTGGGTTTTTGAATGGGAAGGTCAACCCTCAGTTGTGTGAAGTTGGCATCCCATGATTGTAAGACCTAATATAAAAATATATCCTTAGCTTGTGCTGATTTGTGCAGCAAAAACGACCGTTTGTGGCAGTTTGGGTTTTGAGATATTGGACATTCAATTTATTTCATGAACTTTAAAAACCAACATGCCGTTTGTTTGTGCTGATTTGTGCAGCTGAAATGTTTGTGCTTTTGGTTTTGGAGATATTGCACATTATAGTTGCTGAACCTCACCCGGCCCAGACATGGAAAGGATTGACATATTGATGGCTCTTTCTCGATTTCTGTGGGTGGTGGTGATTGCCGTTCTTAGCACTGGCATTACAGCTCCCCCTGCCAGGAGCCCCGGGTAGAGTTCTCTTTGTGAAGGGCATGCTTGCAAGGCCCAAGCCTTTGAAAGAGTTTGCGGTTCCGGTGGCCCTTTAAAATCTGGGGGAGAGGGTGTAAATCTTGCGCCAGGCCATATGCATATCCGCAGCAGGTCTCCAAGGTGAACAGCCTCTGGCATGTTGGAGCAATGTAGGTAAGGTAAGTTGGCGAGTCGGTTACCTAACTTCGGGATAAGGATTGGCTTCAAGGGCTGGGTCGTCAGGCTGGGGCACAAAGCGGGGCTGGGTGTGCGCCGCTGTTGGACGAGTCGCGGCCCCATCAGGTGATCACTCCAGTGTTTGTGAACAACTGGGGACACGTAGTACTATGTGTCCCCGTTATGCTTGAACAGGAAGTTCTTTATCACTTCCTGCTCATTCTGGAATTTCTGAATGGGTAGTAGCACTCACCATAGAGGCTTCTATCTGTTCATAACTGAAGGTAAATATTTTACTATCACCAGTTTGTGAGTGAATGGGAATCCTCTGTACTGAGTGCTTTCCATTCATTTTAGAACAGGGACTCCAGAAAGAGATTAAGGACTGGGTCCTCCATTTCTTTTTCTATTTTAAAAGGTAAATATCAAGGGTCTGCTTAGACCCCTGATATTTCCTCGAAGGCCCCCCCCAACCGTGAAAAAAAAAACACAAAAAAAACACATCCTGGAGCGGGGCACATGTCACATGACGCCACATGCCTTTTGGGGCATGTTTTATTGCTTCGGGCGACAAAGGGGCGAGCTATGGCTCTGAAGAGCGGGGTTCGCTGGCCGGGCTTAAAGCATATTTCCGCTTTTGCGGCCCGACCTGCATATAGGGCCCATTTTACTATCTCCACACGTTCCCCCTTCACTTAGCGTGAGCTAAAAGAAATTAGGATTAAAAAAATGCTCCTTCTTGGGGGTTGATGAGCTTTTACTCGGGTTACATAGTTACATACATAGTTACATAGTATTTGAGGTTGAATAAAGACATTAGTCCATCAAGTCCAACCTATTAGGATCTCATTCTAGGAGTACCTGTACCCCTGTATATTACGGTCCCTTAAGAAATCGTCCAAAAGTTTCTTGAACAATTCCACATTCTTTGCTGAAATCACTGTCTGTGGCAGTGAGTTCCAGACCCTAACTGATCTTACTGTGAAGAACCCCCTTCGCCCCTTGTGCTGGAATTTTTTTTCCACCAATTTTAGGTGGTGGCCTCTAGTTTTTGTAATGGAGTTAATTTTAAACAGTTTATCGCTAATGTTGCTGCCACCATTGAACATTTTGTACATGGAGATCATATCCCCCCTTAATCTCCTCACCTCCAATGTGAACATGTTAGACGGGTTAGAGGCTTAATTTCTTCGAGCGCCCGTCTCTTTTCAACGTCGGGAGTGGCCTTGTCTGTTCGGAAGACAGCTTCTCTGTCGCACTCTGAGGTAACCATTTTCTTTTCTTTCAAAGTTATATTTCAGTAGGTGGTGCGAATTGGCATGCGTGACGAACACGCGGAGGGGTTTTCCTAAGCTTATTTGACGGACACCCTAACGACGGGTATGGTACCAGCTGATTGGCAGAAAGCGAATGCGGTACCGATATACAAAAAGGGGAGAAGTTCGCCGGGTAGCTATATGCAAGTCGGCTTAACGTCAATAGTTTGCAAAATATTCGAAGGCACGGTAAAGAGATATTTATATGCAGGAATTTGCAAATAAAATCGCTGTCATAAGCAATGACCAAAACGTTAATAGGTTGGTCGCCGGACCAACCTATTAACGTTCTACGAGGAAGTCGGGATAGATCTAAACAGAGGAATACCAGTAGACATGGTGTATCTGGACATTGCCAAAGCATTTGACATGGTACCCCATAAACGTCGACTTCATAAACTAAGGTCCATCAGGTTGGATGAAATTGTATGTACGTGGATGGAAAATCGGCTCTGGAGTGTAGTAATAAACGGGTCGTTTTCTAAATGGGCAAAGGTTGCAAGTGGGGTGTCTCGGGGCTTGGTCCCGGGACAACCAGTTCATCCTATTCGTCCGTGGCAAAGTTCGGACTGATAACTTCTAAACGGGAGATAATTGCATTTCAACGGGACCTTAACAAATTCGAGGCCTGGGCTAAGACTGCAAATGCGTTTTTAATGTTGAAAAATTTAAGGTTACACACACGGGAGCAAAGAACGTGTGCGCAAACCACCACGTTAGGGAAGTCAACCATCGAAAGATGCAGGGTGCTCACTGATCACAGATTTGGCAACAGTAAGTAATGCCAAGCAGCAGCATGCAGAGCAAACCGGTTGCTGGGGTGTATTTAAAAGAGGTATCGCAGCGAGGGACGAAAAATTAATGCTACCACTGCATAAATCGCCGGCTTGGCTTCACCTAGTATGTGGTGCAGTTTTGGTCGCTAACACTCGGATGTCATTGAGCTGAATAGTTCAGCAAAGGGCTTCAAGATTAATTAAAGGGATAGAAGGCCTGAGTTACGAGGACCGCCTTCAAAGATTAGCAGTTACATTACTTAAAGTGACATTAAACCCTCAGATTTTTTTAACATAAAACAATACTGTAATGTGTGTAATACTGTAATCATGGTTGTTTCCCTTCTCTTTGCTGTTCTTTTTAAATCTGTATCTGTTCTCATGCTCTGCAGAACTTCTGTTTTGCAGCAGACTGCCTTGTCTGAGGAATATATACATGGTGTCTGTGTATAGGCTTGTAACCTGAGCCAGCACTACAGGAAGAGGCCCTGAGCTGAAAAGGGAAGTTCTCACCTAGCATGAGAAGACATGAGGATTTAAAATGAAAAGCGGCAAAGAGAAGGGAAACAACCATGGATTACAGTAAGGCGCACATTACAGTATTTGTTAAAAAATCTGAGGGTTTAATGTCACTTTAAGCCAGGGGTAGGCAAACTTTTGGCCCTCCAGATATTGTGGACTACATCCCCCATAACGTTCCTACAGCCATATGCTGGCAAACCATTAGCAGAGATGTAGTCCACAGCATCTTGTGGCTGGTGGTTGCCTACCGTATTAACTGGTGCCCCTTAATGCGCTCTGGTGCAATGTTAACCTCCTGACATGAAACTTTCTGGTGCAATGTTAATTGGTTTCCTGTATTTCCTCTAAAACACCCACAAATTGTCTGTCTCCAGCACAATAGTGCATTTTAATTTACAGTGAATTACTGGGTGCAGACTGAGGACACCGGGCCAAACAAATTTGTAATCTCAGTAGGCAAAACTACACATTAACTAAAACATCATGTACAATCAACACATCGTCCACCAAATCGGCACAAACCGGGAACAAATTAATCTAGTTGTATGTAGGTTTAGGACCCCATTCAGACTGAGCTACAACAAAATAAGTGGTTTTTCTGCACATATTTGAGCAGACATTGAGCTATATCAAGCTTCTTTGAGCTACAGTGCACATTTTTGATGCATTATGTAGCGCTTCTTTTGGCAGTTTACCACAGACTTTGTAGCTGCTACATTGGGCAGTATCCAATCAAAAGCAGTCTTTGATGTGACGTTCCTTTTTCCTGCTTCTGTGGAGAGTGTTCCTAGATTTACAGGGTTATTCACAAAAGGGTGAAGTGTTTTTGGAGAAGGACGGAGAAGTGAACAATCTAGGACAACATAGCTGATTTGGAAATCACTCGACAAACGCACATATTCAATACGCCTAGGTGTGAACCCAGCCTTAGGGCCTGTTCACGTGAGTATCAGGTGCGGAACTAACTGCAGACGTGGTGCTATGTGTTTTTGCCCCGTTTTTGATGCGTTCCAGTTAAAAAGAAAAAAAAAAAATTTATATATAAATTTTTTTTTAAAAACTTTTGCTGGAGTGGGGCTGTCAGTATGTTGGCTGCAGTGCGTTTTTGACGCGTTTTGCATTTCCTGACCATACAAAATGTGACATGCAGTGTTTTTTCTGTCGTATGTAGTATGTGGCAGCCATCTTGGTTTTTGTGACAAATTTTGTGAACTATTCAGAAACCTGCATCTCCAGAACCGCTAAAGATGTACAACTTGCTCCGTGAGCTTATGCTTTGCTCTGTTGCCACATGTGCTCATTGGAGCTCTATTGGTCACATGGTTTGGCAGCCATTTTGGATTGTGCAATATTATGTCAACAGCTTAAACTCTGAAACCATTTATCAGAATAACTCAAAACTTTGCACATATGTCCAGGGCGACCTTCTACCATGGTTGTAGAAATAGGCCCGATCCCACAATAAAAATGGCTGCTGAAAGCCAATGGTGTTTAGATAGTGTTATTATTGTTATGGCCTTTTTTTTCAAAAGCCTGTTATAAGCGCACTGTTACTCACAAATTGATGCAACTTGGCCCAATGGTACAGCTCTATGCTATGCCTAAACTTTTGCAACATATTGCCTGGCAGCCATCTTGTTTTAGGTGATTATATTCAGCTCCATATTCAAACATCCATTTCTCAGAAACTGATAAAGCTTCAGATGAACAAATTGCTATATATAGTCATGGTATGATCTGCATTCACAACTGAACATTACAAGTCAATTGGCCACATGGTTCGGCGGCCATATTGAATTGTGTCAAATTCGACAAATATTTCTATTTTGATGCTCTTTTTTTTCAAATGCTAATTATTGCCACACCATTATGTAGAAACTAATGAAATTTGGAACAATGGTAGAGGACGGTGCTGTGTTTAAACCTTGGAAACATAAATGTCATGTCACGTGCTTTGGCGGCCATCTTGGTATAAGCAAACCCATTTCTGAAAATTTACAAACATCTGTTTTTTCATAACCGCTAAGGCTACAGATATACAAATATGTCAGGATATGTTCAGCTCTGCAATCATATATGTTTATTACAAGTCATGTGACCACATGTTTTGGCAGCCTTTTTGGATTGTGCAGTATTCTGTCAACTTAAACTCTGAAACCATTTATCAGGATAACACAACATTTTCCACATATATCCAGGGCAACCTCTACTACCACGGTTGTAAAACTAGGCCCGATCCCAAAATCAATATGGCTGCCACAAGCCAATCACTTTTTGACATTGCATCCAATTGCATAAATGTGCATTTATATCACTAGTGAAGTATGTTAAACTTGTTATACATATGATAACTCAACATCATAACTGCCCAAAACAATATGGCTTCCAGAGGTCACCAAGGCCATTTTGAATTTGATTTTTTTTTATAATTCATAAAATCATGGCCTTTTTTAAAAATCTCTCTAACTACAGTATCTTATGTGCTATGACCGGCTCTACTGCTTGGCCACCTTTATTGCTGCTTGCAGCTATATTTGTAAAATTTATTTTGCACACCTTTTTTTAAAATGCACATTTTAGGCAAAAAAATAATTAAAACCTCCAAAATGTATATAGTTTCTGAAAGCAGAGATCCAGTAGAATTAAATTGAAGTAGTTGCAGTTTTTTGTGCCACATATTGACACAACTACTTGCTAAACTCAAAAATAAAAAAATTTCAGTATACAACTATAACATTATCTCTAAACTGCATGCGCCTGTGAGTCAGCAAAAATTGTCCATAGGTGGCAGTTTAACCTCTTGCCGTCCGCCCGTAGTAAAAAAACGGACGGACGGCACTGCAGCATCTGCGGGTTGCCGTCTCCAGACGGCAATTTTTTTCTGCTCGCGCGCGCCCCCTAGCGGGCACGCACGGGCAGAAAAGACCCGCTAAATGCACACACCCGTTACCGGGTGTTTCACATATAGGCGATCAGCGGGTCCATAGCCCGCCGATCGCCTATATGTGCTCGTTCGCGGCACCCATCCCCCCCCCCCCCGCGCCCGCTCGGCGCTTCCGGTTTTTTTTTTTTTTTTTTTTTTCCCCCTGACCCCTCACCTTGATTCCCGGGATCCGCTGCCCCATCTTGGATCCCGGGACCGGCTCCGAGGGCGTCAGGAGGAGGAGGACGGGAGATCAGCTCCTTGCTGATCCCCGTCCGGGCTGTGAATGCAGAAGTGATGTGTGTTACATCACTTCCGCATTCACCTGTCAGTCATCTGGAGAGAGAAGAAGCTGATAAAGCAGATCTCTGCTTTATCAGCTTCTTTTGGGGTCCATAGGTGATATTAGGGGTCCTAGAGACCCCTAATATCTCCATAAAGAGGACCTGTCAGTGTGCCTTTGCTATTATATAGGGGGTTGTTATCCCCCTATATAATAGCAATAACAATAAGTGCAAAAAAAAAAATATAAATAAAAAAAAAGAAAAGTAACACATAAAAAAATAAAATAAAATAAAAGCCACATATAAAAAAAGGGGAAAAAACCCCCCCAAAATGTTTAACTCCCCCACCCCCACGTTTACGCGCCTATAAACGTAAATACGCGTCCGGTGCCCCAGCGCGCAAAAATTACAATTGCGCTACACATGTTACATATCGCCGCGAACGTCGCAGTGAGAGCAATCATTTTAGGGCCATCAATCACTGATAACACTAAACTGATGAGCGGTAACAGCTTTTAAAGCGTCGCCTAGGGCCAATTTTGGGTATTATCGTTTTTTGAGGTTTCGCGCGCGCACGCAATTTTAAGGCTTGACATGTTTAGTGTCTTTTTACCCGACGTGACCCCATCTTTTATATTTTACCAAAAAATTGGGTAATAATAAATGTTTTATCATTTAATATAGGGGAAACTGGTTTTTTTTTTTAATTTCGGTAATTTTTCCTTAATATAGTAAAAAAATAAAACCCCCAGTGGTGAATAAATACCACCAAAAGAAAGCTCTATCTGTCCCCAAAAAAGGGTATAAAATTAATTTCAGTACAGCGCTGCATGACGGAATAAATGTCAGTTAAAGTACCGCAGCGCTGAATACTGAAAAATGGCCTGGATGGGAAGGGGGTTTAACACCGCGGATGTCAACTGGTTAAATGCCTGTACAGATCATCAATTTAGAGTGTGGTGTGTGGTGTTTTTTTTTGTTCACAAAGCAATGTTTTTTATTCACTGTCTTTTCTTGGTGTAATTTTAATCTTTTGATCCCATGTGTCTTTTAACATTTCCTATATTGATTGGTATACTCTTCCCCCACAGTCCTATAAATGTGATTTAGATGTACTTATGGGGGAAGGCACATTTGCAATGTTTATTTCTAGGGCTGCAACAATTAATCGACATAATCGATTATAATTATTGAAAAAGTTGACAACTTTTTCAATCATCGATTTAATCGGCTTCCGATTGGTTGGCCCTGTTCACGGCTCCACACGCGCTGCGCGCCGCACCTCCTCCCCATCATGTTCGCCGCTGCCAGACCCGCCCGCATCCACGCTCCACACGCCCGCATCTCCTCCCTGCCTCACGTTCACCGACCGCCCACATCCACGATCGGCACAGGGTCGCGGGGAGAAGTAGTAAGGAGGAGCAGGTGTGGGGGGATGACAGCCGCCAATAGACAGGCTCGATCTCAGAAGCAAGTTGCTGAAAGACTGCTCAGGTAAGCCTGCACTCCCCCGCCCCACATGGTGCTCTATAATGTATTGCTGGGATTTGTATTCCTCTAAAGCTGATGGTACATTGTGCTGTATATTATACATAGGAATACAAATCCCAGCAATACATTACACACTGTATCTATAGTGTACTATTGCTGGGATTTGTTGTACTCTATAGCTGGTGGTATGCTGTAAGAGGACTACAAATCCTACCAATAATGCATTATACAGCGCAATGCGGAATACCACCCGCTATAGAGGAGTACAACAAATCCCAGCAATAATACATTATGCAGTGCAATGCAGAATACCACTAGCTATAGAGGACTACAAAACCCAGCAATAGTACATTATACAGCGCAATGCAGAATACTGCCAGCTATAATGTACTATTGCTGGGATTTTTTGTATTCCTCCATAGCTGATGGTATTCTGCATTGTGCTGTATAATGTACTATTGCTGGGATTTGTTGTAGTCCTCTATAGCTGGTGGTATTCTGCATTGCGCTGTATCATTATAGGCTGGGTTTTGTGGTCCTCTATAGCCGATGCCATTCTGCATTCATTGCTGTATAATTTTACAGTTTTAATTCACTATATTGCACACCACACTTTTTTGTTTTTCCTTTTTTACTTCCACCGCTCCAAGTGATGGACTACGCTCTCAATACACACTAGTAGTCCATCACTGGAGCCATTTTTTACAATTTAATTTTTTTATCCGATTTAATCGAACTTAATAATCGGCTAACTAATCTATTTTGAAAATAATAGTTAGCTGCAGCTCTATTTATTTCAATCCAAATGTCATCGGGGCCTTGGAGAAAGGCAGACATTTACACCTGGTTCACACCTGAGCGTTTTACAGCGTGTTCCTACGCGCTGTAAAACGCTCAACATGTGAAAACCAATGATTGCCTGTGGGCATGGTTCCCACCTGGGCGTTTTACAGCGCGTAGGAACGCGCTTCAAAACGCCCTACGCCCAAAGTACAGGAGCTTCTTTGAGACGCGTATCCATTAGGATACAGCCGGATAGCCCTCGGAAACGCACGTTTGTCACGCGTTTCTTTTACCGCAAGTCGCTGTAATGCGCGGCACGAAACGAGAGGCAAACGCGCATATTCCGTACGCCTAGGTGTGAACCCAGCCTAATAGCAACAGTGCTCTTGACAGACTGCAGGTGATCCTGTTTTCCACATCCACCTCTCTGTTCCATATCCGATTTACTACTCTCCATCCCTTTTTAATATGCTTTCTTTACCAATGCATCTCACAATGTGTTTTTCTCTTCTTTAAACTTTTTTCTTTCTTTTACAGACCCCTCCACCCCACCAATTTATATATTTCACCCTCTCTTTCCCTCTCCCTATTACTGCACTCATCACCTCCTGCTCATTCTGAACCCACATGTTAGGGTTATCTCCAGGTCACTGGGGAAAGTGTGCTTATATAAAACGCGGTCTCGTATCACTTCACTCACCCTTCTGCTTTTCCTGACTTCCGGGGATATTTCTCCAATCCTGGTCCTCTGTTTTCTAATATTCACCCCCCTCACCTATGCACACCTTGCAACCTCTCCAACACCCCTTTTCCCTCTCTCTCAGACCACAACCTTGTCGGTTTCACTCGCCTTGTCCCCAACCCTGAATTCCCCCCAAACAGCACACTGTCACACAGGGAAACTTTCACCACTTCAGCCCTTCTCTGCTACTGACCACCTCTATGACAAAATCTCACCCCTGTCCTGATCTGGCTACTTCTGTCTTAAACAGCTCGCTCTCATCCTCCCTAGACACACTGCCTTCCCTCACTACACACAGATTTGGGCCGTGTCCAGTACAACCATGGCAAACAGAAGAAACCAGATATCTTAAGACATAGCCGGGTTCTTGAGCGACTGTGGTGGAAAACTAGGTCTCTGAGAGACTTCACCCTTTTATAAAGCTGCCCTCCTAAAATATTATTCCTCTCTGTGCTGCCAAACAGACTATTTTGTCACTCTCATCCAGACCCTGTCAACTCTTTCCTACTTTTAATTGTCTACTATGTCCCCCACCGCCACAATCCACTAACTCATTCACTGCCCAGGACATTGCCGTTCATTTAAAAAATAAGGTGGATACAATTCTGGAAGAGATCTGTTGTCCAGTCACCTTCCCCTATTAATGTACCTGACCCACCATAGCACTTGTTAGTTTACCCTTTGGACCCTGTCACCAGAGGAGGTTACAAAGCTTCCCACCCACCTCACCACTTGTCTCCTTGACCCTATTCCTACACACTTTCTCACCTTTTTTAATCTTTCCCTCTTTACTGGCATCCTTCCCTCCCCTCTAAATCATGTGCTGGTCACCCCAATACCCAAGAAACCCTCACTGGGACCCCATCAACCTTAAAGTGACATTAATGGATGACATACTCCCATGTTAGTGTAAGCACTTACCTTTTAAATGATGTCTCTTGATCCGATCTTCTTTGCTTCTTAATCCAATCATCTCCGTTTTTAGCCTTCCCTCCAGCGCTGCTGCGGGTCTTTGATCCAGCGCTGACTCCTCTGTGCTTGCTGGCACTTCCTGTCCCACGGTATCTGCATGCGGGTGCACACTGTCCATACTTAGCCTGTGTCCCTCCACGTCTCCCGGCCGAAAATCTGAACTGCGCATGCGCCCTACCCAAGATCCTTTGCGGCCGCCTGAGATTTTTCGGACGCGAGCGCGCGGCGAAGACACAGGTAAGTTTTTTTTTTTTGTTTTGGGGGGTTTTTTTTTTTTTAAAGCTTTTTTTGTTGCTGGAAGTAGATATATATGAAGAAAAAAAACAACGGATGGTTTAATAACACTTTAACAATCTCAGACCAATCTCCCTACTCCTAGAATGCCTGAGCTGCCACCTAACTGATCTCAACCTCCTTGACCCCTTACAGTCTGACCTTCGCCCCCAACACTCCACTGAAACCGCCCTCCTAAAACTCCCCTAATGACTTGGTAACTGCTAAAAACAATGGCCACTACCTCTCACTTTTGCTTTTAGACCCTTTCTGCTGCTTTTGACACATGCTGCTCCTCAAAATTCCATTTGCTTGGCCTACAAGACTCTGCTCTCTCATGGTTTTCCTCCTACCTATATAAGCGCTCCTATACTGTCGCCTAAAATCTTACGCCTCCCCTCTTCCTCTTTCTGTAGGGGTCCCTCAGCTCTGTCCTTGGATCCTTCTCTTCTCTCTCTACACCTCCTACATTGGTCAGTTGATGACCTCGCATGGCTTCCAATACCATCTCTATGCAGGTGGCACTCGAATATATATTTCCACTCCACAACTCACCCCCTCAGTGTCCTTGCAGGTCACTAATTTCCTAACTGACATCAGGCTGGATGTCACAACACTTCCCAAAACTCAGTATTTCAAAAACTGTGCTCATATTTCCTCCTGCCCATGCACCTTCCCCCAAATTTTCCATTGAGATTGTTAATGCAACTATCATTCCTTTCCCCCCCCATGCCAAGATGCTTGCTAGGTGTCATCCTTGACTCAGACATCACCTTTCTGCCCCACATCCAATCACTATCCAAATCCTGCCGCCTTCACCTTCGTAACCGCTACAAAATACGCCCCTTCCTCGCCAATGAAACTACAAAGCTACTGATCCACTCACTTGTCTCGACTAATGCAAACATGAATGCTAGACTCATCCACCTAACCAACCACTCAATGTCTGCAACCCCTCCACTGGCTTCCAATCATCCAATGGATAAAATTCAAAATATGAACTGCTTAGAATGCAATCCACAACTCTGCACCTGGCTATATCTCCAACCTCGTTTTAAAGTACCCTGCTCTAACTGTCCCCTCTAGCACCCTCATCAACTCCTCCAATGCTCACTGCCAGGCCTTCAGAGTTTCCCCCCTGCTTTGGAACGCCCCAAACTGTCAGTCTAACTCCTCTTTGGGGACGCCTATCCCTCCTCAACCACTGAACAATCACTTTCTCAAACAATTCATCCCCAAACAGCTACCACCTTCTGGCTCACTTGCCCCTCCCTTTTAGATTGTAAGCTCATAGGCAGGCCCTCCTCCCCATCTTCTCTTGAGTTTGTGCTGTAACTGTAATGTCATTTGTAAAGCGCTGTGCAAACTGCGCTATATAAAACCTGCAGTAACAATGAATGGTGGCCTTTGTTGTTCTCACTCCTTTGTGTATGGGGATACTGAACGCTCAACATACACGTTTACATTCGTATAGGTGCGCCTTTTTTCACTTAACTTTATTGCAACCACATGGGGGCTGACAAGTTCCTTATTTGATGGCTTATTGATAGTGACAGGTCCACAAATATACCCCCTAATGCTGGGCATGATAAAAAAAGTTACGGGGGTCTTTTTTTTCCCCCCCTCGATCTCACCCAACCCCCATTGGAGATGGTTCTTTTTTTTTTTTTTGTGTTTCAATGTTTCAGTCCATTTCTAGAAGTGATCATTTTGTTACAAAAGAGAAGAATCAGCATGTATTGTACAGCAAAAATCCAATAAATTTCAGTGTCATTATTATTATTATCAATATTATTAATAACATTAGTATTATCTATAGTTTTGCCCCTTTCTATAATTTCCTCAAAGTTATACTATAGTTTATATTCTTAAACATTAATAGCAAACATTATCTGGGGGCTAGCCCTTTTATTCCATAACGTCTAGCTTTACAATATGCTGTTTCTTCTCACTTTGTCTTCATATATTGGGTAAAAGAAATAAAAAAACAATTTAATTAAAAAAAGAAAGGAGGAGAGAAAAAAAAGGGGGATTGTAGACTCCGTCAGATTTAAGTGCCTAGTGAAAAGGTTTAATTTGTAGAGTTAAGGGTTATAACAGAAGGGTTTACGATCCCTTGGTAGATCAACCATGGTTCCCATACAGTTTCAAAATTGTCGTATCTGTCTTGCAGGATACTATGTAATTTCTCATGGATCATAATCCAGTTTAGCTTAGGTAGTACTTTAGAAAAAGATACCCTTTCAGTTTTCCAGTATCGGGCTATTGCTATTTTCGCCGCTAGAAAAAAAAAAAGAAAGGAGTTTGCACTGGGCCCTCGATGTGCCCGGGGTCGTTTTGTTCAGTAAAAAGTACTGCGGATCTCTTGGGATTTGGACCCGGAGAACATCTTGGATCAGTGCAAACAACTTATTCAAGAACGGGCGCAACTTTGGGCATTCCCACCAAACATGGATCATAGTGCCCTTCTGATTACATTGTCTAAAGCATAAAGGGCTAGACCCTGGGGAAATTGCCGCTAACCTCGTTGGTACTAAATACCATTGTGAGAAGACCTTTTATAGTTAGCTTCTAATAAGGAGACATTCATCAATCCAGTAGTTGATCTTATAGTACATTGTTGCCATTCTTCTGTAGAGAGTGTTACCCCCAAGTCTAACTCCCATGCATCCATATACGCTACTTTACTGAATGGGCCCAGTTGTATGTCGTATATTAAGGAAGTCCCCCCTCTTTGGCCGGTCCCAGCCAGGCACCACTTTTCATATTTTGTTAAGAGTTGGCAAGCTGACCTTCGGGGTATGCAATGACTGTAAAAAGTGTTGTATCTGTCTATATATTTCGGATTGTGGCAGCTGAATGGAATTGAAACGATAAGTGCCAGATGTTGAATCATGGAATTTAATAAAGTCGCCTATTCTAGAGTCCTTTATCAACCCACCACTGAAAGGCTTTAGGTTGCATTCCCCGTAGAAACTTATCATTACCTATTAGTGGCGCGAGGGGGGTGTGGGAAGAGATCAACCCTTCTCTACTACGTAACCTGTCCCACAATGCTAACGAGTGTGATAGAGTAGGAGCAATATTCTTCGGCCTTTGCCTAGGAGTTCTCCATTTAAGGCCTCAATATTTGTACCCTTGAGCGAGCTAGTTTCTATATTGGCCCAGTCAGGAGAATCTCCAGCAAAGTATATGGAAGAGAGCTGTGACAGCTGTGCAGCCCGATAGTAAAAAAGTAGATTAGGAACCCCCTGTCGTTTGGCTTGAAAAGTCTTTTGCGAGATTCTAGGACCTTTCCCAGCCCATATGAATCTAAAGATGTTTGTAATTTGAGTTCCCCCCCTTTGAATCGTTATTGGTAGAATTCTAAAGTAGTAAAGGATTTTAGGAAAGAGGGTCATTTTAATTGAGTTGATACGGCCCATCCAAGATAAATTATAGGAGGTCCATCTTTTCATATCTTCCCTAAGGGATTTATAAAGTGAGGGATAATTTGCCAAATTGAGTATAAGAGGGGGTAAGCTTCACTCCAAGATATTGGAGGTAGTCTGAGCGCCATTCAAATGGAAAGGAGTTTAAGTCCCAGCCACAACCTTAGTGGGAGATTAATGTTCAAAGCCACAGACTTTGATGCTTTAACGTGAAGTCCCGATATACAAGCAAATTCCTCTAAAAGTGCCATGATATTGGGTAATGAGGTGATCGGGGAGGTTACAAAGAGCAACATATCATCTGCGAACAGAGCGCACTTGTGATCTTCTGACTTACACTTGATCCCTTTGATGTCCTGACTGCCTCGGAGCAGTATAGCTAAGTGTTCAATCGCTAATGCAAATAGTGGCGAGAGAGGGCATCCCTGTCTTGTTCCTCTACGTATTGGGATAGGTTCTGACAGGTATCCCTGCATACGAATCTGTGCTGAGGGTGTAGAGTAGAGTATTTGAACTATATGTAAAAAGTGAGGTCCACACCACCAGATCTTTAATAGTTGCAACAGATATTCCCAGGAAACCGAGTCGAACGCCTTTTGCAGATCTATGGATAGTAACATCCCTTCTTGTGAACAATCGGTATCCCATGGGGTTTTAAGCAGTGATATAAGGTCTATAGCCCTCCTGACTTGGTCCGTACCCTGTCTTCGCTTAATAAATCCCACTTCATCTTTGTGTATGTATTCTCTTAGGCAAGTGCTCAATCTATTGGCATACATTTTAGATAAATATTTAATGTCATTATTAATCAATGAGATTGGTCTTTGGTCTTTAATTGGAGAGTTCGCCTGGGTCCTTTCGAGGTTAGGGAATGACGCTGATGAAAGCTCTATTCAAGTCCGAGTCCAGGGGGGGCTCCTGAATGTAAAGAGTCGAAAAAAGCTTCCATGTGGGGAGCTAGGATTTCTGCATATTTTTTATAGTAGTTGGTAGGTAAGCCATCTGGGCCTGGGGCTGATACTGACTTTGCCGTTTTAATAGCTGTTTTAATTTCTGCCAGAGAGATAGGGGCTTCTAAAATTTGCTTATGCTCTGGTAATAAGCTGGGAACCTTGAGTTTGCCAAGAAAACTAAGAATTCGCTCCCCTGAGGTACCTCCCCTGAGGTACCCATCTGTGCTTCGTATATAGAGAGTAACTATTTTGAAATTCTTGTAGTACCTTTTTTGGATTTTGAGTATAATTACCGGTTCTGCATCTAATTTTCGGTATTGGGAAGTTGCGAGGTCTAGGGGATAATTTGGAAGCCAATAGTGAGCCTATTCTATCTTTATGTAAGTAGAATTTGTTCGCCGACCAGCGAAAGCTTTTTTCAGCCTCTGTAGTCAACAGCAAGTTAAGCTCTGTTCGTACGCTTTCTAGATTTTGTAGAAGGGTTGGACAAGGATATTTTTTATGTTGTAGGGTGAGTATTTTAAGCTTTCCTTCCAGTTCATCTATAAGTATGGAGGATTGTTTTTTAAATCTACTCAACTGTTCTATGAATATACCCCGTTTAGTTGCCTTATGAGCTGCCCATACCACAACTGGGGATATATTTGGGTCAGTGTTAAGGTGAAAATATGAAGCTAGATTTTTTGCTATTTCATTGCTTAACAGAGGTGTGCTCAATAAGGATTCCTTTAGTCTCCATTGAAATGGTTTGTTATGATCTAGAGGGTGTGAGATGGACAGTGTAACCATAGAGTGATCTGACCACACAGTAACTTTAATATGGGAGGAGATCACTGTGGGAGCTAAGAAGGATGATGTGGTCTATCCTCGCATATGTCCCATGTGCAAAGGAGAAATGTGTATAGTCTCTAATTTTGGGGTTCTGTTCTCTCCAGATGTCGATAAGGGAGTGTTTGCTTAATAATCTAGCGAAAGCCAATCCTGCTTTCGGTGGGGATTTTAGTTTTGTCGTTCCTTTGCCTGTCCTATCTAGGCTTGAGTCTAGAGCTATGTTGGAATCTCCAGCGCAAACGATTGTTCCTTCAAAATGGGGTAATAAGGCTCTTAGCATAGATGTTCCTTCAAAATGGGGTAATAAGGCTCTTAGCATAGATGAAATAAATCGTATTTGAGCCGTATTTGGAGCATAATGGGATATAAATGTTTGTCTAAGTGTCCTTTTGAGTAAAATATATCGTCCCTCTGGGTCTCTTATCTCTAAAGAGAAAGAGACCCTTTTAGAGAAGCATATAGCCACCCCTTTTGTTTTACCTACAGCATTGGCTAAGTAGAATTTTTAGGATAATGTTTGTGGACTAAAGTTGGGTTATATGTGACTGGGAAATGAGTTTCTTGTAGAAATAAAACATCTATATGGTGATTTTTATAGTTTTGGAATGCTTTCTTTCTCTTATTTTGGGAATTCAGTCCCTGTGTGTTATGGGATGCTAAAATTAAAGGTTTGTCTGCTACTTTAGGAGTCATACCAGGCCTTTGTAATTACTATACTTCAAGCTGCACAAACTGTCACATCTCTTTTGATTGATAGCTACAGATAATTGATATCAGATCTCTCATGGAGTCTAACAAAAAACAGGAAGAAAAAAAAGTAAGTATACAAAGGGAAAAAAACAACAACTTCCGGTCGAAAGTGGGATTCCTCCAACCATATCGAGTGGATTAATCAACCTAAGTTGATCAAAAGTTTGGTCCAGGCCTAGGGTAAACCCCCTGAGCTGGAGCAAACTGGGGCGCATGACCTCCTCTGGTGGGCTAAACCCACCCCAAACCATATAATATCTAACATAGTTACTAATTAAGATAAACATAGTTATAAAGTAATTATTTCAATTTCTAAATAAGGAGAAAACTGCAAATGTTTTGCGGGGAGAAAGAAGGTATAGCCATATCGAACGGATTTTTGATTGTCTTAGATCTTCCAACGGTGTCTTCCTTAGGTGGGGTCCTCCTGCCTGGTTTTTCCCACAAAGGGGGGATTGGGTCTTTCGTTTGTTCGTTAGGTGGCTGTGTGTGGATTGAAGAGTAAAGCCTGGGGTCTGTAAGAGTGATCCCAAGCTGGGTCATCAATCTTTCTCCCTCTGATAGATTTATGATAGAATAGTATTGATTTTTATAAGAGAATTGTAGGCGAAACGGGAAAGCCCACCTATATTTCGCACCATGTTTAGTGAGGGCCAACAGCAGTGGTTTCAAGAAGCGCCTCTTTTGAATGGTCACTGATGAAATGTCCGCGTAGATCTGCACTCTGTGACCCATAAACAGAAGATCTGATGCACTTCTGGCTTTCTGCATCACTAGTTCTTTTATACGAACAAAGTGCGGTTTAACAATTATGTCTCTAGAGGAGCCCTCAAAGCGCACTACTGATGATATATGGTGAACTCTGTCAAGTTCCATTGAATAGCTGTGGCTTCAGGCAATAAATCCTTAATAAAGGATTGGACAGCTGGTTCCAGGTCCACAATGGATTCTGGGACTCCTCTGATCCTGAAATTGTAACGCCGCGATCTGTTTTCCAGATCATCAATTTTTGATAGGGCTTCCTCTAACTGCCTTTGTACATCTTGGACTTGAGAGGAATTTAAGTTGGTACGCTTTATAGTGGCATCTAATTTATTCTCAATAGAGTCAATGCGGGCACCCAGATCTTTTAAGTCTCCCCTGATATCCGTGGTGATCTTTTTTGCCATAATACATAGACTTTGGTCTAGCATGCTAGAAAATTTTGAGCTTTAAATCAGGGTCTTGGGGGGGATTTGGTATTATCCTGCTCATCACTCATGTAAATCAGTACTAGAAGGGTCATATAATGGAAGCCTCATACCTGCTAATGTGTGATCCAGCAGGGAAAGGGTTGATGCTGGAGATCTTTGATCAGAGGATTGCCCTTCTGCTGTAAGAGAAAAGCTTGATTCAGCGAATGTGCCTCGGACATTCGACGCTATTGCTGCGGGGTGAGGTAGTTGTGCCCGCCGAGGGGCGAAGCTCCGGGCTTACACGGCCATCTTGCAGACCTCGCGCACGTAGACCTCGCGCATGCGCCCCCCCCTTTTTTTTCCCAATGGTTTTAGCTGGAGAAATGACAGCTGCCTGCTGAGGTAGCTGAATGTAAACACCCCAGGCAGTGGCTGGGAGCAATAGCCAGCCTGCTATTGCCTACTGCAATTTTAATATTGGCAATAGAAGGCTGGCTATTGCTGCTGGATGGGAGATCGGCAGCGGGCATTTGATCGTAAGAGGGGCACGACCGAGGGGCTAGACACAGGGAATGCAGAGTCACAGCTGTCTCTCCTCCCCGCTGGGCACCGGCTTCAGTGGTATTTGTTGGAGGGGATAGGTTGCGGGGGGGAAAAGGAGAACTGGCATGGTAGAGCTGATGTGGCTGTGAGGAGGGGGTGGGGAATTGAGCTTTTCGTGATGGCCTATGAAATACCTCCTAATCCCCCCTCCCTGCTCGTCTCCAGCACTGCGCTCGGGAACTAGTGGGGTGGAGGAGAACCAGGTGACCTGGTGCCTTGGATTTGTTGAGCCCTGCCCTAATTTTAGTGCTGGTACAGGGGGTGATGTTAGTGTGACAATCCATGTCAGTGCTGGTACAGTCAGTGCCCTCCTATGGAGGTGGCCGGCACACTATCTTTTTACACTGGGTGGCCAGAGGACAGAGCTCTCCCATGTGGGCTCCAGGTTCTGTTCAGTGACAGACTGACATGGCAGGCTTTGAGGTCTCTGCTCCAAGTACTGACCCCCACCCCTCAGTACCCCTCTCTCCCTAGGAATGGGGATTCCTGTGCAGCTTACCTCTTCGGCTCTGGCTGTGTACGCTCTCACCCTCATTGATGGAACCCAGAAGAGGCTCTGGAACTTGCACTAACTCCATACAACTTCCATTTTCCTCCCCCAACCTGCTGCTATGGCCAGCACCGCCCTCAAGTTAGACTTACAGCACAGATTGGTATGCGCAGCCACTAGCTCTTTCCTAATTGGTCCTGTCACGTCTAGTGCAGATCAATTAATCAATTTAATTTGAATTGTTGAGATCGATTAGATATTTATCTGCAGTCAGTATCCATTTGAACCTTTTAAAGGCACCTTGTTGATGCTAGGATTTGGTTCTGAATGCATGTAAATGCTTTATATTTAAATCATCCAGAAGCATAAACACAGCATGTAGCCTGGCAGATTTTCCTCTGCATATGAGGACAAAAACACAAATGGCAAATGTGAATGTAGTCTAAGATTTAAAAAAAATAAAGAGGGGGGCGTGGCTTACCTATGGCGGCGGCTGGACGTGTGTAATTGAAGCTCCCGCTCCATCCCCGAGTTGCTCGTGACACAAGGACACTTCGCTGGACTCCCTTACTATCCTCATGGGGGGGAAAAGAGGCCAAAAGTCGGCCTTAGCCAAGAGGCCGCACGCGGGCTGACTCAAGCGCCTATGGACAGCGGAATCCCCGCCGGATGATCGTGGGGCCCTGCACGCGCCTCCAACCCCCTCGCCAGCGCGTTTGCTAAAAATTTCAGCCAAGTATGTCACATGTAATTTGTATACACTCGGGGAGTGGGGGGGAGGTTTCGGCCGCACGTATTTATTGTATGTTTTGTATATTACCTGAAAAATCCAATAAACCGAAATAATTAAAAAAAATAAAGAAAACTCAGTTCATAGATGTGAGTTCACCCATGCTACTCAAGATTAACAGGAGGGAGAGAGGGGGTGAAAGACCTAGCAACCACTTTGCTCAGGTATTGTCACTACTAAGCACAGACTATACAACATGGGGTAGAGGGGGCACACAGACACAGGTAGCGAAGAGGCAGGTAGGTTAGGAGGTAGGGAAGAAAGAGAGTCGGGCCGTACGCAAGTGCATAACACTTGTAAGGTTCATGAACTCTGTCATATAGTGCAAAGGCGTCTAGGGGTGCTTGGGTCTAAGTATTTGTCAATCCATGGGGACCAGTAGGGCTACAACAACTAATCGATTATTGAAAATTGTCAACTTTTTCAATCAATTAATCGTCTTCTCAAATCCACGGTCGGCACAGGGACGCAGGGAGAAGAAGTAAGGAGGAGCAGGTGTGGGCGGATGACAGCCGCCGATAGACAGGCCCCATCTCGGAAACAAGTTGCTGGAAGACTGCTCCGGTAAGCCTGCACTCCCATTAGTACATTATACAGTGGTGCAATGCCGAATACCACTAGCTGTAGAGGACTACAAAACCCAGCAATAGTACATTATACAGCGCAATGCAGAATACCGCCAGCTATAATGTACTATTGCTGGGATTTGTTGTATTCCTCTATAGTTGGTGGTATTGTGCTGTATAATGTACTATTGCTGGGTTTTGGAGTATTCTATAGCCGGTGCCATTCTGCATTCATTGCTGTATAATTTTACACTTCATTTCACTATTTTGTACACAACACTTTTCTTTTTTTTTTCTTTTTTACTTCCACCGCTCCAAGCTTGCTCCTGTGATGGACTGCAATCTCAATACAGTACAAACAAGAAGTCCCATCACTGCAGCCATTTTTTCAAATTTTTATTTTATTTTTTATCCGATTTAATCGGCTAACTAATCGATTTTGAAAATAATAGCTGCAGCTCTAGGGACCAGGTATTTTCGAATTTGGTCATTTTATCATCAAGTTGTGCAGTTCATTTTTTCCTGAGTCATTACCCAATTGACATGGGTTATGACGCTGGCAAGACTTAGGCCTGGTTCACACCTGGGCGTTTTGTAGCGCGTTCGAACGCTCTGCAAAACGCTCAAACACCGAAATCCCATTATTTCCTATGGGTATGGTTCACACCTGGGCGTATTACAGGCCGTATGAACGCGCTACAAAACGCCCAAAGAAGTACAGGAGCTTCTTTGGGGCGTTTTTGTCGCGCGTTTCCATTGGGATACAGCCAAGTAGCCCTTGGAAACGCGCGCCTGTCGCACGGTTTTTATTCGTGAATCGCGGTAAAAACGCGTGTCACGAAATGCGCATATTCTATACGCCTAGGTGTGAACCCAGCCTTAGGGTGGAAGTCAGCCAGTTCTTTGCAATCTCTTTTGGTGGAGGTGCAGATATGCATTGGAAGGTTGAATTGAGTGCGGGAAAGGCCTACTGGCCTGCAATTGAGAAGTGCAAAATAGGGGTCCGCCATTAGTGGTACCGAGAACAGAGAGGGTAAGATTCCATCCCAGAAGTCAGTGACTTGCGGGCAGCTCCACCATATGTGGAAAAAAGTGCCTCGGTCAGGACATCCTCAAACAATTAGGGGAGCAGTCGGCGTTGTAAATGGCCACTCTGACCGGTACCACAGCATGATTACTTTATAATTAATCTCCAGCATGCTTGCACTGCGCGCTTAGTCTAGTCGGTAGTGGGAGTCCCTAGGTCTCTATCCCATTGTGTCACATCCAGGGGCGGGCGTATCAGTTGGGGAGATCAGGATGGCGTAGAGAAGGGAGATAAGTCCAGGGCTCGTTGCGGAAGATTTTTTTCAAAGGGTGACAATTTGCGGGGGCCACATTGTGTTGGGGTGGACTTTGTGATATATAGGTTTTGATTTGGAGATACCGGATGAGTTCAGCTCTCGGAAGTTGTTTATGGTCCTGCAGGTGTGGGAAAGGTTTCACACCCGAATCAGATTGCAGTTACATAGTATTTGAGGTTGAATAAAGACAGTTGCCAGAAATAGTTGCGGTTCCAGTTAGTCCAAGCCTTAAAGCTTGGCGGGTGTGCTAGAGCTGGAATGAAAGAGGGGTTGTTGAGAATGGACATGAGGGGTAGGTGCGGGGAAAGAAGACCATATTGGGATTTGAGAGTCCCATAGTCTGAGCGAGTGGGACGTTATAGGATTGCAGATAGTCGGTCTCAGTTTTGGGGCCAGCCAGAGGAGGTTGGCTACCGATGCTGGCTTCACCAGGGTGTTTTCCAGAGCTACCCAGGCTGGGGCCTCAAAGTCTGAGCGATATTTTGCTAATTGTCCTATCTGAGCCGCAAGAAGTATTTGGATAGGTGTGGGACCGCCAGTCCACCCTGAGATTTTGGTAGGAATCGTGTACCTCTAGGGACTCTAGGTCGCCTATCTCCCCATAAAGGCAAAGATGCGGGCCTGGAGTTTCCTAAGGGCTGGGGCCGGGACTGCTACTGGCAAGACTTTAAATAAGTATAAAATCTTGGGCAAGAGAGTCATCTTGACCGCTG
This sequence comes from Nanorana parkeri, assembly GCF_000935625.1. Lineage (NCBI taxonomy): Eukaryota > Metazoa > Chordata > Amphibia > Anura > Dicroglossidae > Nanorana > Nanorana parkeri. The sequence goes on along the minus strand of NW_017308243.1, from coordinate 162,511 downwards.
CCATCCTACCCAGCCAGGGCAGGTTGTATTGGGACCCAGTCTTTTAGCATGGTCGATAGTTTAGTGAGCATGTCTGGATAATTTGCGTTGTATAAAGCTTGGTAGGGGAGTAGTAGGAAGGGGAGGTGGTCCGTGTGCCAGGAATAAGAGTGGGTGCTATGTAGGGATTCAACAAGTGTTGAAGGTAGAGAGATATTTAAGGTTATGGACTTGTAATCATTCACTCACAGACCAGAGACTGAGGCGAATTCCGATAGGAGTTTCGTGAGATTTGGTAGTGTCACTACGGGGTTCGTTACAAAGAGTAAGGCATCGTCTGCAAACATGCATATCTTATGCGAGATTCCCTCGTGATCAATACCGGTGGTGTCTGGGGAGTTGCGGATCTTCTGGGCCAGGGGTTCCAATGCTAGGGCGAAGAGGAGAGGGGATAAGGGACATCCCTGTCTGATGCCCCTCAGGATCGGGAAGGGTTGGGAGCAGAAGCCTGCATATTTTATACGCGCTGTTGGTCTATTATATAAGGAGGACACCCAATTTAGGAAGAAAGTACCAAAACCCCTGTGACGTAATGTATGAAATAGGTAGGGCCATGAGACACTGTCGAACGCTTTTTTTATATCTAGAGAAAGGAGCCTGGTCGGAACTTTCTTGGTCTTGGCAATATAGTAAAGGAGGAAGAATCTGTGAATATTGTCACTAGCTTGTCTGGTAGGGATGAAACCGACTTGGTCATTTTGAGACCAAGTGGCCTATCACTAGATTAAGTATATTGGCCATGACTTTGGCCAGTAGCTTAATGTCTACATTAAGTAGGGAGATCGGCCGATAGAAGGGTTGGTGTGGTCAGAGGCGGGTTTGGGGATCATACAGATCAGAGCGGAGAGGGAGTCTGGGCCTAAGGATCCACCTCTGCGTAGGGAATTAAAGGTGTTGGTCAGGAGGGGGGCCAGGTGGTCTTTGAAGGTGACGTAGTAAGCTGCTGTGAAACAGTCTGCTCCAGGCCTTTTGCCCCGAGGTAGCGATTTGATCGCCTGTAGAACCTCCTGTTCCGTTATGGCCTCTTCCAAAGAGGCTATTTGTGATGTTGTAAGAGGGGGGGGGAGATCCAGGTCTGAAAAAATTGATCCGCGCGAGAAGGGGAGAAATGGTCCTGGGAGGCATAGAGGGTTGAGAGGTGCTGTTGGAAAATGTCGAGCACCTTGGTCGGGGTGCTTGTGTGGGTGCCCGAGGGGGGTTCGTAGTCTGATGGGTTTGAATGTCTGGTTTAAACGCCTAAGCCTGGAGGCCAGAAGGGAGTCTGCCTTGTTACTTTTGAGATAGAATTTATGGGCTGTGCGGTGGAGCTGTTTGGCAGCGTGATCGGTGAGCAGGAGGTTCAGCGCTTTGTGGGCCGTTTCTGGAGCCGTTTTTGGGGTTGTGGATTGGTCTCAAGCGAAGGCTAGAGACCTTTCATTAAAGGCTCGTTCAAGCAAGGTTAGTTGTTGCAATCTCTCCTTCAGTTGAGAGGACAACTGAATGATCCGTCCCCTGAGGACTGGCTTGTGGGCCTCCCATAGGGTGACGAGAGATTTCGGGCGTGCTGTTGAGTTGGACATAATCTGTGATGTAAGATTCTAGTAGGATCTTGGAGGAAGGGTTAGTGAGAAGGGAGTCATTCAAAGTCCAGGTCAGAGAGCCTGGGGTAGGGTGTAAGGTAGGGAGAAGTATGGTGACAGCTGAGTGATCAGACCACGGGACAGGCAGAATGTGGGAATAGAGGATGTGGGGTGTCAGAGTGGCGGAGGTAAAAATGTGGTCAATTCAGGAATGGACAGCATGGGGATGGGAGTAGTGCGTGTAGTCTGTTTTATGGGGGTTGGCCTCTCTCCAGCTATCCACCAGTGTGTAAGAGGTGACCAGATCCCTGAAGGGCTTCACCGAGTGCAAGCAGGCGGGGGAAATTCTAGATTTATCTCGATGTGGGTACAGCACCATGTTGGAGTCTTCACACATGATTGCACCGGTCGAGATGGTGTGAATTTTATCAAGGAGATCCCGAAAGAAAGCCATCTGGTCCACATTATGAGACAAGTGTAATCTCCTGATCATCCAGGAGACCCGTGAGGATCAGGTAACGTCCCTGAGGATCACTACGGAAGCCAATGAGGACCCCCTTCCTTTTGCACGAGTCGTTGGCCATGTATACCTGCGGATATTGGGCGCTGAAGTATTTGGGGCAGGAAGTTCTGGAGAAATTAGTTTCTTGAAGGAAGATATTGGCATGGGAGGATTGAAAAAACCTAAAGGCTCGCGTCCTCTTATTAGGAAAGTTGAGGCCTTGCACATTAAGGCTCAGTAATTTAAGAGACATAAAGAAGTATATAGTGGAAATGTTGGTACTCGCCCAGCCTGGTCGCTCGAGGGACGGCAGTCACTATCATTTGCACTGGTGCACCGCCCGACTCAGGATGCGGCAGTATGGCCCAAAGGGAGGGGTGGAACGGGAGGACACGAAGGGAGGGTGCGCACAGGACAAGATACAACAATACATATGAGTACAGATGGTGGAAAAAATCCACAACATGCTCGGAACATTGGGTGGGAGGGACAAAAGCACCTCGTCCCATCCAAGGTATCCAAGCTATGGGGAATGCAGTGACACGCTCACCCAGGCAGTATTATTTGTAAACAAGGTAAATGTCAACCTTTACTATAAACTCTTTATAGGGACTAAAAATCTAGAACAGGATCAGAAAATATGTGCAATATGTGTGACAACCAGAGTCGGTCAATAGCAATGGGATGGGGGGGCAATTGGGAGTGCGGTCTCAGCTGGAGCTTCGTTAGGGGGTCTAGGGGCAGTAGCTTTCGTGCGTCAGATGGTTCATCAGGAATGGTAGTTCTGCAGGCACTTCAGTGCGGCGAGGATTCGCCCTTGGAGAGTCGGCATAGTCTGAAGGGGGTACGAGGGACCCTTGTCCAAGTAACTATGACAGGCACAGGTAGCAAAGAGGGGAGGCTGTCCCAAGTAGAAGGACTAAAGTTAGATAGGTGATCACACCGGTTGGTACCAACAACAGGTACTGCCCGCCACAAACGGTAACTAGTGGTGGGGTGGTGACCACCACAACAGGCGGCACGAAGGTAGAACAAGCCCTGGAAGGGTGTTATGGCAGATCAGCGCGGCGAGGGGTTTTTGGTGGTAATCTTAGCAGGGTCGCGCGATTCACCTAAGTGGTTCTGGTCAGAGTTGCTTTTGGAGGATAGTGCTGCGGAATTCCTCAAGTCCGGGCACGCTGACTGCGATCTGCTAGGCCCAATTCAGCCAATTTGCATTGACTCTCCTCCAGGGTGTTGCAGGTGTGGTGTTTTCCTCAGTGGGAGAACAGCAGTCTGAAGGGGAACCCCCATTTGTACTGAATGCGGTGTTTCATTAGTACATCAAGGCATGGGCGCAGAGACCTCCTTTTGGTAATGGTCGATGGGGCCAAATCCGTGAACAACTGATATTCATGGCCTTGGAATGTAAGTGGGCCCTGTTGTGCCTTGGTTCTGGCAGCTGTGGCCAGGGCTTCTTTGGTGTGGTAGAAGTGCAGCTTGACCAGGACGTCCTGAGGGTGTCCGTCAGGACGTCTGCGGTTTAAGGTTCGATGGGCCCGCTCAATCTCCAAACGTTTCAGAGGGATGTCAAGGGCCAGTTCTTGGACGAGTGCTGTCGCCATGGAGTATAGGTCCACTATGTGTTCCGGGAGCCCGCGAATGCGGAGATTAGAGCGCCGGGATCTATTCTCTAAGTCCTCTAGTTTGGACAGTATTTGTGTATTCTCCTCACGGAGGGATTTCATATCTCCTGCAACCGTCGAGAGGTCTGTCTTAAGATCATCACATCTGTCCTCCAGGGCTGCTGTGCGGTGGCCTATATCTCTTATTTCTTTAAGCAGCCTGTCAGTGATTTTTGTTTAGAAGTGGATTGAAGCGCTGCAGGAGGGCTGTCTGGGATCTCTTACGGGAGCGATCTCCCTTGTGACTGTCTATATCCCCCTCGTCCATGTCACTGCTGGACACTGAGGCTGTGTGGACCGTTACCTCATGTGTGCGGGCTGTGGGCGCCATCTTGTCCCAGGCCCGGGCCATCGCCACAGTAATAGACTGCTGTTTGCCCTTCTGTGGGTTCTTCGGTGTCGAGGATGACAAGATTCTGTGCAGGGGGGATTCCGGCCCGGAGGTGAAACCTCTGGGCTATGGGTAGGATTGCCTGGGTGAGCTGCGGAGCCGTCTCAGAAGGCGTCCTCCATCGGCAGCTGCACGCATGCGCCCCCAGCGGTGCTTTTTTTAATGTTGCAAGTCTCTTGTCCCATACATGTATATTCAATGCCTTTTTGTCAATGGAAAATTATGAAAAAACACTTTTTTTTTTTTTTTTCACCTTAAGTACGTTCTTGCTCGCCTTCTGTCCTTTTGATGCCTGTTTATAATGAAATGGAGGATGTGGTCCTCAACAAGGCATAAAGACAAAGATGTTGATTGAACACTGGCAGAAGTCACAACCTCACTATATGAAAAGTGTCTATTCTCCCTTCCCCCTGCACTCTATCTGAAAGGGACAGGGAACGTAGGGAAAATACCTCCTAATTTTTACAAGCTTTTCTTACTAAAGTTATTTGCAGGGTTTACAAGTTAGATACACGATACATTTTTAGAATATTTTAACTGGGCTAGGGATATTTGAAGATTGGTAAAAGGGATCTAAGGCTTTCAATTAAACAGATTTCTTTGACCTATCCGACAGAAGGAAAAGTACTAGTTAGTCTTAAATAGAGTAAAGGTGCGCATACACCTTACGATTATCGCACTAATTTCATCTGCGATCGCGTTTTGGTACGATAATCGCACAGTTGATGGGGAAGTGCACAACCGCAAATACTGTACAGCCGTTTGACTTTTGTCTTTCCAGCAGGCTAGGAAACGTTTATCGAATTGTATGAAATTCGATTGATTAGTGGTGTTTTCGTACGAAAAAAATCACAAGAACACTGCTCATGCATAAATGAAAATCTGTTTGGTCAATCAACAAAATTCGGCAAGGTGATATTGCTAACGAACGCTAATTGAAACCCAGAGTGGTCTGTACATGATGGGGCAGTTGTACGAAAATTGAAAGACGGTTCAATCATTGTACAAAAATAATCGTAAGGTATATGGGCACCTTAATGAACAATTAAAACTCTCCTGAGGATGCAACAGGAATTGAGGAAATCGCAACTAATTTAGGGGACCTCAGCTGTTGGCCCAATATCAGTGTAACAGGTGTGACTAGTAGAAAATGTATGTGATTCAGTGTTTTCCGGGCTTGAACCGTGCTGGAGCGCACTGGATATGGTGTGACTGGGCCCTTAGGGCTTGTTCACATCATGTCTGGACTAGAACAGTTTGTTCCTGGACCCAAAGAGAACCCCAATGTATTCCTTTGGTGTTTCTGGGCTCTGTTCACACCAGTGCAGTCAGTCCTGGTCCAGACAAAAACAAAATACTGCTTGTCTCATTTTCTCTGGTCTGGAACGCATGTAAATGCATCAAACGCATGAGAACTCAATGGACTGTACCTGAAGGCCCATTTTAAGCAAAAAATGCACAGCAACTCAACAAACACGTTGAGGGGAATTTATCAAAACTGGAGCAGACAAACAGGAGCAGCTGTACGTGGCAACCAATCAGCTTCTCTTTCATTTTCAAGTCTTGGCTGAACAAACTGACCGCCCCAGGAATATGGGTTGCAGATATATGTGCATCTAAGGATAAGAAGGAAGTGGGGGGGATTAAAGGGTGGTGGTGCACTGTCAATGCATTTAAATAAAATGCAAGGATAGCGGTTGCTGGAAAATAAATATATAAAAACATTTTTTTACTGCAGCTTAAACCCCATGTGGGTCTGGAATTTAACAAATGCTACCTGAATGATAGCAGGGTTAAATTTAATTGGCTCTTCTTGGATAGCTAGTGCATACCTACACTCGCAGTAGAAGCCTGAAACTGGTATATTTTGTGGAATTTGGGATCTGCGCTTCTGAAAACTGAAATATATCTTGTATAGTGGAATAGTCCTTTTTAAAGCGGTCTGCTATCTTTTTATTCATGTCCTGGGTAGCAGAGGACTACTGGTTGTATCAGTGGTTTTAAGAACTCCTGGAGCAAAGGAACTTAAAGTGACATTAAAGGATGTTTTTTAAAACAAAGTCCCTATTTTTGTAATTTAATCGCATCTTAACTTATATATTGGGTATATTTAATTTGACCTGTTTTAATATGACACCGTAATATAATGATTTTTTAAATGATCTTTGTATGATTATTCCATGTCTTCTGATATTAACTGATATGTTTTCTATGATTTTGATTGATCGTCTCGATAGGATTCTGTTCTATGTAGAAGTCTTAACTTTTAATGATGTCTCTGTGTAAGAATTTTTTTCTCTGCTGCTTGATAATTGGCTCTCTTTTAATTGGGACCAATTAGCGGAATGGTTCTTATATCACTCACCCCGTGTCTCTTGCATCTACCTTCTTTTTGAGGAAGTCACATGACGAAACGCGTCAAAGGAGGGCAGATGCAAGTTTGTTAGACACGAGACTTTTATGTTTTGTTCCTGAGCTGCTCTAGCCGGCTGGGATTTTTTTGCCTTGTGAGCCGTATTGGAATAAAAGTTTATGGTTTTACATATTACGCTATGAAGGTTCTCTTCTTTGTTCGTCTCTAAAACCCTGTGGGACCACGACAAAGCACTTTACCAACACCGCATCTAAAAGGATCGATCTCCTCATCCCTGAGACATAGCCAGCAATATAGGGGAGAAAGCCAAGTGTTCATCTGCCGGGACTCGTGGAGAACACGTTTGCGCCCAAGTCCAACTACGCTATTACTCACTAAGAGCTCTTTTGATCAGCTTCTATTTGGTGAGTACCCACCCAAGAGGGGCAGTTTGGACCACCTTAAATACACTGCTACTTTTGTTTGTACACGGGGTTCACCGTTCACCGAATCTTTTTCCATAAGGAACACTTTTTGATGTTTCACAGGATTTTTTATATGACTGACTTTATTGGACAATTTGATTGGTTTTTATGTTTTATCTTTATCACAGCAATTTTTTATCGGTTTATTAATCACATTTCATATACATAACTAGGCTCCAGGCCGACCCGCCTGAAAACCTATCTTCCACTTTTTATACACAATATTTAATACCTTTTAGCGCTTTTTATTTTGATTACCGTAAGGATTTCTTTAATCCCCTTTTTAGAGCTGCTCTGGGTTTATTAGATTTGTTCACTATTTTTAATTAATTATTCACGTATTTATTCCTTCTGTACTACCTCTCTCCAGAAGCGCAGATTATCTATTTACATTTAATTATACTTTAATTGAAACAATTTGACTAGAAATTCAAAGCGGAGCAGAAGCAAAAATGTAGTGCAGTGCACACAGTGTAGCAGAAACAGGATTAAGGCAGACGGAATAATGCTATGTTGCCAGCTGATTTTAAATCCCTCCCACTGGAGGGCAGGCTGGGAATGCTTGCTCCTTGCCAAAGCAGTTGAAGGTACAAATTGTAGAACGAGGCTCAGGGCAGAATACACAGGACAAGGACTCTGCTCCAACACTAACGGACGCTGAAATGCAAGGGTAAGTACAGACTAATTTGGATGGATGCAAGAGCACTTCTGTTGGAGGCCCTAAAGTATAGACAAAACTTTTTGATGATGTCCTTTTGAGGCCTGATAACCAACAGTTGGTCTAATATACTTTTCCCTGTTTTTGTCTGTCATATTAACCACTTAAAGGCCATAGTGTTTCGCCCCCTTCCTGGCCAGGCCATTTTTCAGTATTCAGCGCTGCGGTACTTTGACTGATGTTTATTCCGTCATGCAACGCTTTACTGAAACGATTTTCATACCATTTTTTGGGGACAGATAGAGCTTTCTTTTGGTGGCTTTTATTCACCACTGGGGTTTTTATTTTTTACTATATAACAAAAAAAGTACCCTAAATTTTGAAAAAAAACATGTTTCCCTATAAAATGTTATGAAACATTTTTTTTCACCCCAATTTTTTGGTAAAATATAAAAGTCGGGGTCACGTCGGGTAAATAGACACTAAACATGTCAACCTTTAAAATTGCGCGTGCCCGCAAAATCGCAGAAAACGACCGCAGCCAAAATTGGCCATAGGCGACGCTTTAAACGTTTTTACCGCTCATCAGTTTAGTGTCATCAGTGATTGATGGCCCTAGAATTATTGTTCTCACTGCGACGTTCGCGGCGATATGTAACATGTGCTGCATAATGGGCGCAATCGTCGGTTTCGTACATAGGCGCACCCGACGCATGTTTGCATGTGTATGTGGGGGGCGGGGGACTTTAAAAAAAATTTTGTGTTTATTTTTTTTCGCTTCATTTTTTTTCGCTTCATTTTTTTAGCTTTATTTTTTTTCCGCTCTGAGCAGACTTCCGTCCGGCCGTTCACAAACGGCCATGGACGGAAGGTGGTTAATTTTCTTTATGCATAATGACCTGCTGTAAATATCTTTGTTTGCTACTTTTATCCTGACCCCATTTTCTGAATCCAGCAAGTTCTACTGTTTAGTTTCTTAGTAGGCACATGATGCCAGCTGAGGATAATTTCTTGCAGTCTGCATCCACTGTTAAACCACAGTGCTGATATTTTGAGCCTAGTTACTCAATGCAGTGTGTTATCAAGGACCACCAGACTACACATCTTTCATATGTAACTGTGTAATATACCGTGCTTCCTCCTTTACCTGATGCAACTGATAATCATAGTAATTAGTGTAACTTTCCAAGAAACCCTTTACAAATAGGCCCTTTGATAATAAAATACAAATGTTTACACTGCTGTATAATAGAACATTGATTTGTAAACCTCCATGCAAAATATTCCTAACGCTTCATGCTGTACTCTGCCCACTTAGTTGTAGGTGGGGCATGGTGAACACCAGACTAGGGCTCTTTTCCAAAGGTGGGTGATAGTGTAGAGGATTGTTATCCAGTCCTTTTGGAGTTGGAGGGTAAACTACTAGGATTGATGGACCTAGAGTCTATGCAGTTATTTTATGGGGGTAGAGCTTCAGTGTCGTTGAGTTAGTGACATGACTGTGGCAACATGATTTCAGTAATTCATTTGAAAATGATGATTTAATCATGATTTGACTTCTATACCCACACTTAACAGTGATGTAGCCCTACTTTTCTAGCTTAAAACAAGTTTGCCTTCTGTTGGAGGTCCCCCGGTAAAAAGTACATGATGGGTAATGTGCCACTCGAAATATAATCGTATCCAAGGGATTTTAAGAAAAAACAAAAGTCCTCACTAACTTTCTTTTCTCACAAAAAAAAGTGGTCTCATTAAGGTATAGCAACTCTTTGGCAGAAGGGGCAATTAAAGAATGGTTTGGAATTGGAAAACAAAACTTTTTTTTTTTTTAAATTGTAATATTTGAAAATAAACATTGCATTGATTTAATTACAAAATGTACACCCGACATATTGTGTTGGACCTTTTGGCACTGCCTTCTAGTATGACCATTCTGGACAGAAGTCCAAAAAAATATTTCTCGGGCTAACCTAAGTTGACCTGGAACAGAACCCTTTTTGCTGTCTTGAACTTGAAACGTGCATTTGGACACAGCCCACAACCCCATACCTATCACCATCACTTTAGTTTCCTCAAGTTTATTGAAATCCTGAAGATGGGAGACCTGACTGCTTCCTTTTATGATAGAAGAAATTGTAGACACACCTGGTTTCCATAGACCTACTTCCTCTTCCCACCCCTTTCTTCTATCCTCTAATACCCACAGACTCCCTACCCCTAATTTTTCTTCTATGTATTCTTTCCTCCACTCCCCTCCCTCTCAAATTAGGTTGCGTTGGCCATTCTTAACTTTATTGTAACACAATAGAACATCTGCATGTTCATAACAGAAAAGGGACATGGTATCAGTGGTGTGTGTGTGTGTGTGTGTGTGTGTGTGTGTGTGTGTGTGTATATATATAAACTAGATAACCAGCATATTGTTGCTGGTTATGACTGTTGACTGCTATTATACAATATTACTTTATTGCCCTCTTTCTTATATTGAATAATAACTATACACAATGCTCAGCGCTTGTGCAATCCAAAACAAAAAGGGTCAATTCCAAAGAAAAAGTAAAAAAAAAAGTAAAACAATGCAGCTGCTACATAAATACCAATACACTTAACAAAGGAATCCCCCCTCTAGAGGTGGCCCTATTGCACGATTTTTGTTCGAAATTTTTCATTTCTGGCACAAACAATCGTTCAATTTATACCTAGACTTTCCCTTCAAGCATAGTCAAATGTGGATTTCCGAAAGAATTAGCCATACTAACCATCAAAGAATGCCGAACCAACAAAGAAAATAATTTTTTCCTTTAGAGCATGTGCTAAATTCCCCTTGGGTCATAGAAACATTTTCAAACCTGCCGATCGAAAAAAAAAATGTCTATCACAATTTTAAAAACAAAATAGGTGATGTAGTTTTAACTGTTCAATTTTCGTTTGAAAGACTGTTCATGTACGATTTCCAAACAAATATCGTACAATGTATGGCCACAATTAGTGTAACAAAGGTTTAGCCCTTCTTTTTTAACCTTCTAGTGCATAACCTGTAGTACATAAACAAACATATTCCATATTATCTTCACATTTAATAAGTGTCTTAGAATCCACTTTTTTTTTTTTCTTCTTGCACAACACCTCCACCCAAATTCAGAAAGACACTCACCCCTCTGCCTCTCTAACTATGGAAAGTCAAAACACACCTAGGATTTAGATGTGTTTTTTTTTATATAATATATTTTTTTCTCATCTATGGCTTTGCTCACATTTTAAGCAATTTCTTTCCCCCACAAAATTATTAGGTTTTCTTTCAGCAAATCGGGAGGCAGTGACATAGCAAGAAGCCCTTGTGTCTCTATCAGGTTCCCTCCAACCCAATCCTACTAAAGTAATGAGGAACTAGGACGCTAGTTCCAAGGGACAGATTTCCTTATCCTGCGGTAAAGGAAGCCCTGACGTGCAGGTGCAAAATCCCAGAAGTCAAGGGAGAAACGCTATTCAACTAACCCTTTAGTTAAAGTAAAATTTATAAGAAAAAAAAAGTGTTGGGGGGGGGGGTTAGAGTAAAAAAAGGGGGGAGGGGCAGGCAACAAAGAAGCAGAATCCAGGCAGAATCCAGACAAAGAGGCAAGGAAAGATGAGACGCTCAGACCATATAGGTTAGCCTAATGAAGGAAACAAGACAACGTAAACAAACGTTTTGCGCTCACAGACAGAGAACCAAGAGCGGTTCGGGTCGAGTGGGCCCTCTCTTTAATGACTAAGTGGTCCAACTAGGGAGTTATTAAACCAGGATCCAAATGTTGTGGACTTGCATAGGAGATCCATGGTCCCCAAATCCTTTAAAACCATGTTTTTTTATGGGAGTCGGTCAAAATAGCAGTTAACTTTTTGTTAATCATTGTTCCTGTGATTTGATGCTTAACTTCCAGAAAACAAAACAGGGGTCTTGCAGGATTTGGCAATAGTTTTAGTGGCAACTAATATATGGGAGATAAATCCTTGTTGCCGCTTAGGCTGGGTTCACACCTTGGCGTTTTTCTGTATGCACGTTTCACGCACATTTTTTCCGGGCGTATTGTCAAGCGTTTTTGCACATTAGAAAACGCGCGCATTTTTTGATTGACTACAGAGGCGTCCAATGAAAATGAATTCTGGTATTTACGGAGGCGTCCAATGGCAAAAACTTCCTTAGTCGCAGCATTTCCTTTTCCTGTTTGTCTGAAAAGGACCATGTGCTGTGTGCAGTTTCTTTGTTGTAGTGGAGAGTGTGCTGACTGGAGTGATTATGGAGCTTGTGTACCAACAACGAACTGCAGCATTCATTGCCGCTGTGCGGCTTATTCGTTTGAGGAGAAAGAGGCAGGCGAAGGTTCTGTGTCCATCCAATCATTGCCAACCGTGCGCATGAGCACACTGCACGCATGTGCACGCATGTCGCATGAGCACACTGCACGCATGTCGCATGAGCACACTGCACGCATGTCGCATGAGCACACACCACATATGGAAACACTGCAGAGCTCTACCTTTTGCTGCTTTCACTTGCTTGCTGAAACTTTCCCAATCAGGCCATGTAAGCTGTCCAATTTCTTCCCATGAACGTCGCCTAATTCGCCGTTTTTTGTAATCGGCATGCCTCATGTCGAATAGACAGGGTTTCATCTGCACCAGGCGTATGAACGCCTCTGTATCTAGTAGGCCACATGCTGCGGAATCCTCCATGATGCTTCCTCTTCGGCCGAAAAATACAGTCTGCAAGCCTGGGGTGGAGTCTGTAGCCATGTGCAGAACGGGTGTTATAGGCGCGATTTTTGATGACGAAAACACGCAAACACTATTTACGTCTAAGTCTATGGCCGCGAACGCGCTACAAAACGGCCCAATACGCCGCAAAGAAGCTCATGTACCTTCTCAGGCGTAGGCCGTTTTGTAGCGCATTCAGACAGGCTGAAATATGGAAAGGTGTGAACCATACCCATAGAAAACAATGGGATTTTCATGTTTGAGTGTTTTGTAGAGCGTTCGTAGAGCGTTGAACGCGCTACAAAACGTACAGGTGTGAACCAGGCCTTAGAGATACCTGCTATAGGTTTGTGCAAAAATGCCTTCCACAGATCTTTGAGTAGATTACACCCTAACATTGTGTTTTTATTAATTATTAAAGCATAAACTCTGATCCATATTCTCTTGGCCTTGGGGCAATCCCAGCAAATATGGTACATACTGCCTGATGCAGTACAGCCATGAAAGCACGATGGGAGATAAGATGAAATTATATTTCATGCAATCGGGCTGGAGTATAATACCATCTAAGCAACACCTTTTTATAAGAATTTTCCAGAGGAACCCAACTCTTTAGTCAATTTAGACTGGTATTGAACATTTGCATGGGAAAAGTGTGCACATAGAGAGGACCGTTTGCTGCCAGGGATGTATGGCATAGGGTGGAACACAACTGCTTGCAGCTGGCCACCTCAGTATGCCATATGTTGGTGGCTTTTCCCTTCTGCTATAAGCTCATGGTCGCTTTAGCAACCATGAACTTATAGCAGAAGGGTTTCCCCGACAGTCCCTTGTAAAATAATGGCTGCCATCAGAGGCTGAGAAACCGCTAATGACTGCTATTAACAAAAATTTTGGGCTGCCGCCAGTTGAGGGCAAGAGTGGTCTCATCCAGGAGAGGAGCCGCAGCCGAGTGGGGAGAAGAGATGCTGTCCTTCTGTCGGTTTCGGGATGACAGCGTCTCTGCGTGACTGAGCGCAGGATCGGTAAATATCTTTGATATTTACCGATCCTCTGTGTGCAGAGCAAACACTGTTATCGGCTGATCACTTCAATGTTCTTGTAAACCACTTGGGACACCTAGTACTATGTGTCCCCAGTTATGAATGAACAGGAAGTGCTATATATCACTTCCTGTTCATGAGTTTCGCAATGGGGAGAAGTACCTATTACAGAGGCTTCTCCCCATTCAGAAACTGGTTGATAGTAAATACTTTATCAACCAATCACCAGTTTCTGAATGAATGGGAGTGCTCTGCTTTCCATTCATTTTAGAATAGTGGCTGCAGAAAAAGAGTGAGGATTCTGTGTCCTCAATTTCTTTTTCCATTTAAAAAAGGAAATGTCAGGGATCTGTTTTAGACCCTTGATATTTCCCACAGTAAAAAAAACAAGTGAAATCACAATGTTTGGTACATAGGCAATAAAAAAAGAAGAAAAACAGGGAACGATACATTCATAAATCAGGATATTAGTTTAGATATGCATGGCAAGGAAGCATAAGCTACACGTCCGGAATAGGCGGCTTTACAGGTAAGTGCGAAATAAATGGCCTGTATAAGTCATAAAATAAAATATTGGCCTTGACCCGATTCTTGCCGGGAAGGAATGTCTACGGTCGGATTTTGGGAAGCGGAAAAGAGGAGGAGGAGAGAAGGATAGGAAGGACTAAGAGATCTAGAAGGAGAGAGAGAGGCATAGATAAGATGGGCGGGGGACAAAAGAAGGTTCAGGTTCCGAGGTGTGCCATCCGTAAAAGGTTGCATGGCTGGGTGATTTAAAGGAGCAGCTTCTTATCAGGCTGTTATTAGGTCAGTGTCAAAGTGGGGTGGGAGACACTTCCGTCATCTACTAGCAAGGAGAAGGGGGAAGAGGGGGGGGGGGGGGGGGGGGGGGGGGGGAGAGAAAAGAAGGTTCAGGTTCCGAGGTGTGCCATCTGTAAAAGGTTGCATGGCTGGGTGATTTAAAGGAGCAGCTTCAAATCAGGCTGTTATTAGGTCAGTGTCAAAGTTGGGTGGGAGACACTTCCGGATCCAGGGGTCCCACACTCTTTCGAATTTATGCATTGCATTGTGGAGTTTAGCTGTCTGTTTCTCATAAACAAATACTGTGTGCAAGCGAGGCTTTTTCTCTGAGAAACGTAGGTGGGTAGTCAGCCAGGCTTTCGCGATTGTTTGTTTGTTTTGCAGCGGTGAGAACATGTCATTAGGGTGAATTGTGCATTGTTAATAGTGTCAGGCCTCAAGTTTAATAGAGCTATAGCAGGTTGAAAAGGTGGGACGTGGCGGGTGAGAGTGAATAACTTTCGCCAAAATTTCACAGCTATCTGGCACTCCCACCAGATGTGGAGCATAGTGCCTGGGTTAGTGCAGTAGCGATAGCAGTAGGGGGGTGATGAGGGAAAGATACAGGCTAATCTTGATGGAACATAGTACCACCGCATTAAAACTTTGTAGTTGGTCTCCACTGCCACTGCACACCGAGAGGAAGTCCTGATCGTATCCCAAATTTGCTGCCATTGTTCAGCGTCCAGAGTTAAATCAAGGTCACGTTCCCATTGTGACAGAGTGGGAAGTGGAGGTAGGGGGAAGAACGAGGGAAGAATAAAGTGAAGAGATTACTCCCTTAGCATGTGGTGAGTGTAAGCAGATATGTTCAAATATGGAGACTGGAGAGTGGGTGGGTTTAGGACCTAGCATGGTGGTCAAGAAATGGTGGATTTGTATGTAACGGAAAAGGTCTGTATGGAACAAGTCGTGTTTAGATCGTAAAGTTGAAAAGGGTGTAATACCATTTTGGTCAAGGAGAGATCTGAATAGTGTTGCGTTACCGGCGGACCATCTGGAGAAAGCCGAGGGGTGTTCTATAGCGGGGGGGGGAAGGCCGGTTTGTGGAGAAAAGAATGTGGTAGGTGAGGGGAGAGGAGATGCCCAAAAAATATTTCACTGAATCCCATATTTTCAGTGAGTGGAGAGTTATCGGGTTATAGATGTGGGGGCGATGTTTGGGAGGTGACCAGAGCAGGCTGTGCACTCCGAGGGTCACAGTCTACGGCTTCAAGAGACACCCACAAGGGAGTGTCTAATGTAGCTTGATATTTGGTCAGGGGAGCTAGTTGTGCCACCCTATAATAGTGGATTATGCTAGGGACCCCTAAGCCACCCAAGGGTTTAGGGAGAAGCATTGAGTGTTTAGAGACACGGGGATTACGACCCGCACATACGAAGTGCATCACCTGTCTCTGTAGTATGCGAATGATATGAGAGGGTATAGGAATCGGGAGGACTCTGAAGAAATATAGCAGTTTGGGTAGATGGGTCATTTTAATAGCCGCTATACGCCCCATGAGAAAGGGGGAAGCGAGACCAAGTAGTAAGGAGGGAACGTAAGTGTCTAAATAAAGGAGGGTAGTTTGCCGAGTATAATGCTGTATAGTGCGAGGTTAGGTGTACTCCTAGATATGATAAGGCAGAGGTAGCCCATGGGAAGAGAAATTATGATTTGAAGTTGGCTGACAATTGGAGTAGGGAGCAAAATATTAAGGGCTTTAGATTTGGGGAGGTTTACGGATAGACCGGACAAGACGC
Organism: Nanorana parkeri; assembly: GCF_000935625.1. Taxonomy (NCBI): domain Eukaryota; kingdom Metazoa; phylum Chordata; class Amphibia; order Anura; family Dicroglossidae; genus Nanorana; species Nanorana parkeri. The sequence continues at coordinate 146,500 of NW_017308243.1, read as the reverse complement.
TAAAGCAAGTGAGAGTTGCAAAGAGATTTGGGAGTGAGACAAGGGGACGAGAGAGAAATAAAGAATATCATCAGCAAACAGACTCAACTTGTGGTGATGACCAGCTATAGGGATTTCTGATATGTCAGGGTGTTCCCGGATCAGTTGAGCCAAGGGTTGTATGGCTATTTAAAATAACAGCGGGGATAGGGGACATCCCTGCCTGGTACCTCCTATGTATGGAAAAGGGGTTGGACCTAAATCCTGCGTAATGAACCCCTAGCAGTGGGGCACGAATAGAGAGCAGATATTAGTTTACAAAACATAGGGCCAAACCCCCAACATTCCAACACATAGAGATACGGCCAGGAGAGGGAGTCTAATGCTTTTTTGATGTCCAAGGATAGGAACATGGCAGGGATTTTCTATGAGTGTGCTAGGTTGGAGAGGAGGGTTGCTCTACGGATGCCGTCAGTAGCCTGGCGGGAGGGCATGAATCCCACCTGATCTTTATGTATGAGTTGGTCAATACCCAGGTTGAGTCTGTTCGCTAGTATTTTAGCCTAGATTTTAATGTCCAGATTAAGTAAGGATATAGGACGATAATTGGCCCAGGAAGTATTGTCAGAGTTTGGCTTGGGGATCATACAAATTGATGCATGTTAGGGTGTCCTTGCCAAGGCAGTGATGGGATCTGAGGGCATTAAAAGATGAGACTAAGGTAGGAGTTAGGAGGTCAGAGAATTTTTTTAGGGCGGGGAAACCGTCCGGGCCCGCACGTTTATGGGTTTTGAGAGATTTTATAGCAAGAGTAACTTCCGTGTCTATAATTGGGTCTTCTAGGAGCTGTTTGAGATCAGTTGGGATTTGAGGAAGGGAAAGGGAAGAGAACAAGGTATCTGCAGAGTCTTTGGAAAAAGTGTGGTCTGGAGTGTAGAGTCGTGCTAACTGGGCGCTAAATTCATCAACTATTTTGGAGGGGTTATTGGTAAGGGAACCTTGGGACGTACGAAGGGTTAAGGGACGTCTTGTCGGGTCTAGGGTTCGCGGTCGAGATGCCAACATCGTACTAGACTTATTCGCATACATGTAAAAATGGTGTTTAGTCTGTCTTAATATGTTGTCAGTTTTGTGTGAGTAGGAGGTTTAAGTCTTGACGTGCTCCTTCGAGACGGTGCCGGTTACCTGGTGTAGGGGGGAGGGCAAAGGATGTTGAAGCTTCCATAAAGGCGGTTTCTAAAATCTTTTGTTTTCGTAAACAGTCACGTTTTAGTGCAGAGGCAAGTCCTATACACTTCCATCTGATCACCGCTTTATGGGCTTCCCGGAGCGTGATTGGAGATATGTCCGGTGTAGAATTAATGGCCAAATAATCTTGGATAGCCGCTCTTTTTATAGAAGAGACATTGATTTCATCTGATACAAGATATTCGTTGAGGGACCAAGTTGGGGAGGAGGAGGTTGCGAGTATGGAAGAGAGTGACAGGGTAACTGCGGAACGGTCCAACCAAGAGATGGGTAGAATGGTGGCGGAATGGATCAAAGGAAGCGAGGTTTGGGAGAGGAAAATGTGGTCTATTCTAGAGAGAGTCGTGAGGAGGGGAGTAAAAAGTATAATCTTTTGTAGTAGGATGCATATCTCTCCAGGCATCTACTAAAGTGTATTGGGTTAAGAGTGTAGAAGGTGGTGACAGAGTTAGAAGGAGTTGTAGAAGATTTGTCAAGAATAGGAGATAGGGATAGATTGGAGTCTCCACACAGGAGAAGAAGGCCCTTTCGATGTTGAGCCACAATAGATAGACGATGGCGGAAAAAAGGTAGAGAATTAGAGTTAGGGGCATAATAGGTCACAACGGTAACCTCTTGATCATTGAGGCGGCCTAGCACGATCAATTTCTCTAATGCAGTTGAAATTAACTCTTCGATGGAAGCCTATCAGGACTCCTGTTTTTGACGTCGGTGGAGGCCATGTACACTTGTTGGAAATTTTTGTGAAAATATTTAGGGGTAGAGGAATGGGAGAAATGAGTTTCCTGCAGGCAGACAATATCTGCATGGAGAGAGTTGAGGTGTTGGAACGCTAACGTTCGTTTATGCGGGGAGTTTAGACCCTTAACATTCAGGGTAAGTAACTTAATGGAATACATCATGGGGGGTGAGTGTGCTGTTCAGTGTAGTTTGCAAGTAGGATGGGTGCAGTGAGAGTGAAAAATGTTGTGCGGGCTCAGGAACCTGAATGAGACAGAATAGGAAGGAGAGAGAGAGAGAGCAGGAGGAGAACAGGGAAATCGTTGAGAATAACATTAGATCAGCAAAACAAATTGTACTGGTACAATAAAAACAACAAACAGACTGAAATAGAGCGATGCATCTAGCGTGCATCTCTCTGGCTGTGGTAAGGCCTATAATCGCCTCGGCACACAGGCAGTGAAGAACAAAAAAAAGAAAATCATTGTAACTAGCAAACAGCCCCGGAAAATAATGATTAAGCAAATTATGGGGTAACATCGCAATAAAATAGGCGATAATCAAAGTTAAAGATGGTAATTAAAGGTAATACTCATCAAACCAAAGAAGTGAGCATCAGACTCCGTAGGGTGAGCAAGAAAATCGCTATGGGGTTAGGTTGGACAATGCCTTAAGACATAACTCACTTGGGTGGTCAGCCTGGGGAGTCCATGTCAACGGCTTGCGGTAGAGATATCATCTTCCGGACTGCTTTCGACGGTGATGTCGTCAGGGGTGGAAGACGGTTCAGACACGGAGGTTTGACGGCGTCGCTTGGGCTGGGCAGCTTGTTGGGGTTCAGACATTGGTAGCAGCTGGAGATCAGCGAGAACGCTGCAGAGCTCTGCAGGGGTGGATCCGTGGAGAGGCGAAATGGGAAACCCCAGCGGTAAGCAATTTGGTGTTGGAAAATCTGGAGGAGAGGTTTAAGTTCCCTGCGTTTGGCAATTGTGGATGGAGCAATGTCTGCAAAAATCTGGTATGGAGAGCCTTGGAATGAGAGTGATTGCTGAGTTCGGGCAGCTTGAAGGATCGCTTCCTTAGTGCGAAAGTACAAAAATGTAGCCACCACATCCCTAGGTGGGCCCTCTGGTTTTTTTCTCGTTGGGGCACGGTGGACTCTTTCCATTTCCAGGCGTTCAAGCGGGATTGCTGGAATTAGTTCCTGAAGCAATGCGGTGATGGTGGATTGTAAGTCCATTACATGTTCAGGGATTTCTCTAACGCAGATTGGAGCGTCGTGAGCGATTTTCCAGATCTTCTATTTTAGAAGATAGGAATTGGTTGTCGTCACGGAGTTTATCCAGGTCATCAGCATGCTGTGAAAATTCTCTTGTGGGTGAGACAGAGCTGGCATCACTGTCTTCAGCTGCATCGCTGTGATGAGTAGATGGAGTGGGGGCAGGGCCTGCCCGAGTGGGAGGTGACGGCGCCATTTTGGATGCAGCCTTAGCAAGGGCCTCCTTGATCGAGGCACCCCGTGGAGGCTGTTGTTTGGGGCCGAGGCGAGACATCTGACCAGGTGAGTGGCGGGTGCAGGCTGTATACGCCGATGTGCCGTTCGTGCGGGAGTGGCTGCGTTATGTGCCTGTATGTGCTGAGGCGACAGAGCGGGCTCAGGACACGTCCAGTTTCAGCCACTGCGCACATGCGCCTCCCACCTGTGGTGCTTTTAGAACACATTGCAGTGCTTGGTCGTCCTTTTTTTTTTCTTTTCTTTTTTTAAATGACATTCATTTACCGGGGCAGTGCATAGCAAAGCGTTGATATGCCGTATTGCGATGTATGCCTGTATAATTTTATCACAACACACACCGCACAAACTATTTTTAACACAAGTTGCTTATTTACAGTTGTGTACCTTCATATTTTTTTTTTCTCCGCTTCGCAAAAAGGTGCAATTTAAAATTTACAAATATTTGGTATTAACTCAATATAGTTTTTAGATTGTCGGGAAAAGTGTGATTTTTGTTGTGTTTTTCTATTTTTTTTTTTGTGCACATACTAATTTTAATCTACTTTTATCAATTTAATTGTGTGTGTTTTTTATTGGTTTAAGACCAATGTGATGAACATTTGCTCAATTATCGCAGAACTTAGAAAATTTGTAGCACTATCTTTTTATTGTACCGGGCCTGTGCTTTCAGTAAATACACTTACTGGCCGCTTTATTAGGTACACCTCTTCAACTGTTCGTTTAACACATATATATCTTATCAGCCAATCACATGGCAGTAACTCAATACATGTAGACATGGTCAAGATGGTCTGCAGAAATTCAAACCGAGCATCAGAATGGGGAAGAAAGGTGATTTTAATTGAGTTTGAACATGGCATGGTTGTTGGTGCCAGATGGGCTGGTTTGAGTATTTCAGCAACTGCTGATCTACTAGGATTTTCTTAGACAACCCTCTAGGGCTTACAGAGAATGGTCTGAAAAAGAGAAAATATCCAGTGAGCGGCACCTCTCTGGGCAAGAATACCTTGTTGAGGTCAGAGGAGAATGGCCAGACTAGTTCAAGCGGATCGAAAGGCAACAGTAACTTGTATATAACCACACGTTACATGAGGTATGCAGAAGAGCATCTTTGAACACACAACACATTGAACTTTGAAGCAGATGGGCTACAGCCACAAGGACCACACAGAGTGCCACATCTGTCAGCTAAGAACAGGAAACTGAGGCTATAGTTTGCAAGGGCTCAGTAAAATTGTAAGATAGGAGATTGGAAAAATGTTGCCTGATCTGATGAGTCTTGATTTGGTGTGACGTTCGGATGGTTGGGCCAGAATTTGATGTGAACATGAAAGCATGGATCCATCCTGCCTTGTATCAACGGTTCAGGCTGTTGGAACTTCGCATCATGGATGTGCAGCCGACAAACCTGCAGCAACTGTGGGATGCCATCATATCAATACGGGCCAAACTCTAAGGAATGTTTCCATCACCTTGTTGAATCAATGCCATGAAGAATTAAAGCAATTCTGAAGACAAAATGGTCAACCCAGTACTAACAAGGTGTAACTAATACAGTTTTTACAAATGCTAGCAATGCAGCAATAGAAAATCAAAACAATTGGAAAAATGGTGTGGCCAGCTGAGATTTAAAGTGTTCTGGAGGGCTTGGCAGCAGAAGGGTTACACAAAGGGCACCGGGTTGGGGACAAAAGAGGAAGGTGTGGTAAAGCCAGTTGGCCTGAGTACACTTTAAGCCATTTTGATCTTGAAATGTATCCTTTTTTGTATTCCTCTCATGTTCAACACATAAATAAGGAAAGAAAGACCAGAAAAAAATCCTGATAGTATAAAACCATATAAAGTTTTAATAAACCCAATAAACAATACACTGACATCATCCTAGTGCCACATCCTGCAGATTCCTACGAAAAGACTCGGCTCTGGAGGTTGTCACAGCAATCTTCCTGTGTCTGTTTTCCCAGTACACTTTTAATATCTCGCCATCTGGACTCCCATTAGGATCTCAAGTCAATAGTAACTGATCCCTGTTCGAACGCGTTTCATCCACCTTTTTTTTATTTTATTTTCATGGGTACTTTTTAGTGACTCCCTTTTATACTTTTAATACTGTCCCCACCCATGTGAGTGCCAAGTCCCTCACCTTAGTATAAGTCAAACCACAGACACACCTCTCTAATTGCATCGGAACCAATGTATCACTGTCTGTGAAGGTTCTCATTCATCCAGGTCATGATATATCTGTAAAAAAATAAGTGAATTAATGAATTGAGAAAGCTGGTCGGATGTCCAGTGAAACGTCTTCAACAAAAATACAGCAAGTCCAGTTGCCTTGACTTAATTGTTTTTACAGATATATACAATGTATCACTGTTCCAAATCACCTAATGACTGTCCATGTGGTAAAGACCACATATATGCTAGATTTAAACACTTCCTCTGAGCACTATCGCGTTACAAGTCATCTACTACCAGTTAACGTCAAACATATAGGTAAAAAAAAGTCAAATAACTATATGCAAGAAACTAAATCTAAGGCCTCATTCACATGGGCCTGCAGTCTACACCACCCTCTAAAAACTATCCACTGCAGATCAAGGGCTGCCCCTGGTGGTCTGCAGGTGATACTGCCACCTCCTGGATATAGGGTTTTGGTTTGTTTATTTTAATTTTAATCCCAATGGGAATTAGCTATGTGGTTACAGCACAGCCCCATTCATTGCAGGTGTCGTGTTAATCAAGTGGTACCTCCTGTCAAACAGGACATGCTATGTATATTTTTTTTCTTGCAAAGCGTCGTGGAGGCAGTGCAATGTATGCAGCACTGTTCAGCCACCATTGTGCTACCATTGCAGTGGCCTGCTGTGGGCTGGAAAAAGGGCACACTAACGGTGTGTTTTTACTGCCCCCTTGCCCCACCAGTGTATTTGAAGGCAACCCTCCAAATCATTGCATTAAGGTGTTCCAAACACCTCCATGGCCACAGGTGTTTACAATCAAGCACCCAGGCATGCACACTGCTTCTACAAACATTTGTGAAAGACTGGGTCGCTCTCAGGAGCTCAGTGAATTCAAGCGTGGTACTGTGATAGGTTGCCACCTATGTAAGAAGTTAATCCGTGAAATTTCCTTGCTACTAAATATTCCACGGGCAACTTAGTGGTATTATAACAAAGTGGAAGCAACTGGGAACAGCAACTCGGCCACTAAGTGGTAGGCCACGTAAAAGGACAGAGCGGGGTCAGCGCATGCTGAAGCACACAGTGCGCAGAAGTTGCCAACTGTCTGCAGAGTCAATAACTACAGACCTCCAAACTTAATGTGGCCTTAAGATTGGCACAACAGTGCATAGAGCGCTTCATAGAATTGGTTTCCATGGCCAAGCAGCTGCATCCAAGCCTTGCATCACCATTTGCAATGGAAAGCGTTGGATGCAGTGGTGTAAAGTACGCCGTCACTGGACTCTAGATTAGTGGAGATGTGTTCTCTGGAGTGACGAATTATGCTTATGTCTGGCAATCCGATGGACATGCCGTCTGGGTTTGGCGGTTGCCAGGAGAATGGTTCTTGCCTGACTGCATTGTGCCAAGTGTAAAGCGGAGGGGGGGGGGAGAGGGGGATTATGGTGTGGGGTTGTTTTTTCAGGGGTTGGGCTCGGCCCCTTAGTTCCAGTGAAGGGAACTTAAGGCATCAGCATACCAAGACATTTTGGACAATTTCGTGCTGCCAACTTTGTGGGAACAGTTTGGGGATGGCCCCTTCCTGTTCCAACATGACTGCGCACCAGTGCACAAAGCAAGGTCCATAAAGACATGGATGAGTGAGTTTGGGGTGGAGGAACTTGACTGGCCTCCACAGATAGACCCGATAAAACACCTTTTGGGATGAATTGGAGCGGAGACTGTGAGCCAGGCCTTCTCGTCCAACATCAGTACCTCACAAATGCGCTTCTCGAGAATGGTCAACCATTCCCATAGACCCACTCCTAAATTTTGTGAACAACCTTACCAGAAGAGTTAAAGCTGTTATAACTGCAAAGGGTGGGCCGACTTAGTCCGTAGGGTTCAATATTCAGACTGGGATGCCATTAAAGTTAATGTGTGTGTAAAGGCAGGCGTCCCAATACTTTTGTGTATGTATATAATTGTGTATACACAGTGTGGAAAATAATTATTTGATCCCCTGCAGATTTTGTATGTTTGCCCACTTACAAAGAAATGAAAGATCTATAATGTTTATCATATGTGTATTTTAAATGATGGACACAAAATATCGACCACAAATCCAGAAGAAACACATGATACAAATGTTATAAATTGAGTTGCAGTTCAGTGAGTAAAATTATTTGATCCCCAAGCAAAACATGACTGAGTACTTGGTGGAGAAACCCTTGTTAAGCACAGAGGTAAGATGTTTCTTGTAGTTGGTTACCAGGGTTGCACACATTTCAGGAAGGATTTTGGTCCTCTATCTTTACAGATCGTCTCTAAAACCTTTAAGGTTTCTTGGCTGTTGCTTGGCAACTCGAAGTTTCAGCTCCCTCCATACATTTTCAATAGGATTAAGGTCTGCAGACTGGCTAGGCCTCTCCATGACCTTAATGTGCTTCTTTTTGATCCACTGCTTTGTTGCCTTGGCGGCATGTTTTGGGTTATTGTCTTGCTGAAAGACCCATCCATGCCCCATTGTCATTGTTCTGGCTGAGGGAAGGAGGTTTTCAGCCAAGATTTTACAATACATGGCCCCGTCTATTGGCCCCTCAATGCGGCAAAGTCAGCTTGTAGCTTTAGCAGAGAAACATCCCCAAAGCATAATGTTTCCACCTCCATGCTTGACTGTAGGGATGGTGTTCTTAGGGTCATAGTCAGCATTTTTCTTCCGAGTCGAGTTATTGCCAAAGAGCTCAATTTTGGTCTCGCCTGACCACAGCACTTTCTCCCAGTCCTTCTCTGAGTCATGTAGATGTTCATTGGCAAACTTCAGACGGGCTTGTACATGTGCCTTCTTGAGGAGGGGGACCTTGTGGGTGCTGCAGGATCTCAAACCATGGCGGTGTATTGTGTTACCAATGGTTTGTTTGGTGACTTTGGTCCCAACTGCTTGAGATCATTCACAAGCTCCTCCTGTGTAGCTCTGGGCTGCTCCCTGACTTTTGTCATGATCATCCTTGCCCCAAGAGGTGAAATCTTGCATGGAGCTCCAGACCGAGGGCGATTGATGGTTATTTTGTATTCCTTCCACTTGCGAATAATCGCTCCAACAGTTGTTTGTTTCTCACCAAGCTTCTTGCTGATAGTCTCTTGTAGCCCATTCCAGCCTTGTGCAGGTCTACAATCTTGCCCCCAATGTCCTTTGACAGCTCTTTGGTCTTGCCCATGGTGGTGAGGTTTGAATGGAAGAGAGATTCTGTGGACAGGTGTCTTTTTATGTACATAACGAATTGTCATTAGGAGCACCTTCTTAAATTGACAGGACTAATCTGTGTACCACATAGTCAGTCTGTGAGAGTCAGAATTATTGTTGGTTGGTAGGGGATCAAATACTTTATTTTACTCCCTGAACTGCAACTCAATTTATAGCATTTGTATCGGGTTTTTTTCTGGATTTTTGGTTGATATTTTGTCTCTATCATTTAAAATACACCCATAATAAAAATTATAGACCTTTCATTTCTTCCTAAGTGGGCAAACTTACAAAATCTGCAGGGGATCAGATAATTGTATGTATTTCTCAAATCTCCCCATGAAGCATTTTTAAGTTTTCGCTCCCCTTAATAGATTGGAGGTGAAATAGCCAGTGTCCAGTGCAATGTTTAGCTCCTTTTGGATGTTAATCAATTTCATATACCATTCTTGTTTTTGAGAGCTCCCTTATTAGACTGCTCCCTCAGCAATGTCCCTTAACCCTTTCAACCTCCCATAATTGCAGTACATTAGGGTTCTTATGATTTCTGAAATGAAGTGGCACGCAACGCACTGCATGTATGCATGCATATTCTGCATGTACTATTGTCCCCTGTTTGACAGAACACCTTAATAAAAAAAAAAAAAAAAATTTAAAAAGAGACTCACCTCCAAATTCG